>NC_069504.1:128348965-128376465 GCF_027579735.1 Bombina bombina | reverse complement strand
TATTATACTTATTTGCTGATAAACCACTAAAATCCATGTGAACTTTGGTATGATTTGTTTGCAAGACTTGAGATGAATAACATAACATTCTGTCTAAAACCGGAAAAGAAATGTAATCTTTTTTCACATTGTAAGCTAAGTTATGTGATTCTAACAAACACTAAATGGGGAAAAAAAAGAATGTTTTAAATATATTGAGAAGTTCAGGTTTGTCCATTTCCTTTGATTATAATAGTCCAAAAATAATGAGAGGCTGACAGGATCAAGTCAATACGTTTTTTCAGTAAGGAAAAGGTGACTAGAATAAGATCTTATTTGGGCACATTTAACCCCTTTTACATTACTTTGTTGGGAGATGGAAAATTAAATACAAAAGTTTAGAGAGAAAAAAAATCTCTCACTCAAAAAAAAAAGCCAAGGAATGGCTGTTGTACTCATTTGAATACAACATTTCAGCATACTGGAGCCTAGAGGTTTATGGGTTTTGAGTAGTTAAAGAGACAGTGTACTGTGATTTGTTTGCTTTTTTGTCCACCCTTTAATGTTTTCCCAATTATCAATTTTACCTACTGAAGTGTATTATACTATTCACAAATAGCTCCTTTACCTTTATTTTATCAAACAAAAGTACATTCCCAGTGGGGGTGGGGAGATAGAAAATGTCAGTTTTCAATTGTTCTCACAAATAATTAGGCTTTATTATAAAGACCCCCAAGACAAAACATGCTGTGATCTGAGATGTCATCGCAGAAAATGCAGCATGTCTCCAGAAAGAATGGGACACATTGTTAGCAATTTAACTTTGCAGCACTGCTCCACATTAGTCTGTTCTCTTTAACCCCTTAGTGACCAGACCATTTTTCAATTTTCTTACCGTTTGGGACCAGGGCTATTTTTACATTTCTGCTGTATTTGTGTTTAGCTGTAATATTCCTCTATTACTGATTTACTGTAGCCACACATATTATATACGGTTTTTCTCGCCATTAAATGGACTTTCTAAAGAAACCATTATTTTCATCATATCATATAATTTACTATAAAAAAAAAAAAATTGGAAAAAAAACAAAAAAATTTTCTAACTTTGACCCCAAATATCTGTTACACATCTACAACCACCAAAAAACATCCATGCAAATTATAGGGCAATAAGTACAAGTAGTACTTTGCTATTTCCAAACAATTTTTTTCCCTCAAAATTAGCGATAGTTACATTGTAACACTGATATCTGTCAGGAATCCCTGAATAACCCTTCGCATGTATGTGTGTGTGTGTATAACATAATTTATGTAAGAACTTACCTGATAAATTCATTTCTTTCATATTAGCAAGAGTCCATGAGCTAGTGACGTATGGGATATACATTCCTACCAGGAGGGGCAAAGTTTCCCAAACCTCAAAATGCCTATAAATACACCCCTCACCACACCCACAATTCAGTTTAACGAATAGCCAAGAAGTGGGGTGATAAAAAAGTGCGAAAGCATATAAAATAAGGAATTGGAATAATTGTGCTTTATACAAAATCAAAACCACCACAAAAAAAGGGCGGGCCTCATGGACTCTTGCTAATATGAAAGAAATGAATTTATCAGGTAAGTTCTTACATAAATTATGTTTTCTTTCATGTAATTAGCAAGAGTCCATGAGCTAGTGACGTATGGGATAATGACTACCCAAGATGTGGATCTTTCCACACAAGAGTCACTAGAGAGGGAGGGATAAAATAAAGACAGCCGATTCCTGCTGAAAATAATCCACACCCAAAATAAAGTTTAACGAAAAACATAAGCAGAAGATTCAAACTGAAACCGCTGCCTGAAGTACTTTTCTACCAAAAACTGCTTCAGAAGAAGAAAATACATCAAAATGGTAGAATTTAGTAAAAGTATGCAAAGAGGACCAAGTTGCTGCTTTGCAAATCTGGTCAACCGAAGCTTCATTCCTAAACGCCCAGGAAGTAGAAACTGACCTAGTAGAATGAGCTGTAATTCTCTGAGGCGGAGTTTTACCCGACTCAACATAAGCAAGATGAATTAAAGATTTCAACCAAGATGCCAAAGAAATGGCAGAAGCTTTCTGGCCTTTTCTAGAACCGGAAAAGATAACAAATAGACTAGAAGTCTTACGGAAAGATTTCGTAGCTTCAACATAATATTTCAAAGCTCTAACAACATCCAAAGAATGCAACGATTTCTCCTTAGAATTCTTAGGATTAGGACATAATGAAGGAAGCACAATTTCTCTACTAATGTTGTTGGAATTCACAACTTTAGGTAAAAATTGAAAAGAAGTTCGCAACACCGCCTTATCCTGATGAAAAATCAGAAAAGGAGACTCACAAGAAAGAGCAGAAAATTCAGAAACTCTTCTGGCAGAAGAGATGGCCAAAAGAAACAAAACTTTCCAAGAAAGTAATTTAATGTCCAATGAATGCATAGGTTCAAACGGAGGAGCTTGAAGAGCTCCCAGAACCAAATTCAAACTCCAAGGAGGAGAAATTGACTTAATGACAGGTTTTATACGAACCAAAGCTTGTACAAAACAATGAATATCAGGAAGAATAGCAATCTTCCTGTGAAAAAGAACAGAAAGAGCAGAGATTTGTCCTTTCAAAGAACTTGCGGACAAACCCTTATCTAAACCATCCTGAAGAAACTGTAAAATTCTCGGTATTCTAAAAGAATGCCAGGAAAAATGATGAGAAAGACACCAAGAAATATAAGTCTTCCAGACTCTATAATATATCTCTCGAGATACAGATTTACGAGCCTGTAACATAGTATTAATCACAGAGTCAGAGAAACCTCTTTGACCAAGAATCAAGCGTTCAATCTCCATACCTTTAAATTTAAGGATTTCAGATCCTGGTGGAAAAAAGGACCTTGTGACAGAAGGTCTGGTCTTAACGGAAGAGTCCACGGTTGGCAAGAGGCCATCCGGACAAGATCCGCATACCAAAACCTGTGAGGCCATGCCGGAGCTACCAGCAGAACAAACTAGCATTCCTTCAGAATCTTGGAGATTACTCTTGGAAGAAGAACTAGAGGCGGAAAGATATAGGCAGGATGATACTTCCAAGGAAGTGATAATGCATCCACTGCCTCCGCCTGAGGATCCCGGGATCTGGACAGATACCTGGGAAGTTTCTTGTTTAGATGGGACGCCATCAGATCTATTTCTGGAAGTTCCCACATTTGAACAATCTGAAGAAATACCTCTGGGTGAAGAGACCATTCGCCCGGATGCAACGTTTGGCGACTGAGATAATCCGCTTCCCAATTGTCTACACCTGGGATATGAACCGCAGAGATTAGACAGGAGCTGGATTCCGCCCAAACCAAAATTCGAGATACTTCTTTCATAGCCAGAGGACTGTGAGTCCCTCCTTGATGATTGATGTATGCCACAGTTGTGACATTGTCTGTCTGAAAACAAATGAACGATTCTCTCTTCAGAAGAGGCCAAAACTGAAGAGCTCTGAAAATTGCACAGAGTTCCAAAATATTGATCGGTAATCTCACCTCCTGAGATTCCCAAACTCCTTGTGCCGTCAGAGATCCCCACACAGCTCCCCAACCTGTGAGACTTGCATCTGTTGAAATTACAGTCCAGGTCGGAAGCAAAAAAGAAGCCCCCTGAATTAAACGATGGTGATCTGTCCACCATGTTAGAGAGTGTCGAACAATCGGTTTTAAAGATATTAATTGAGATATCTTCGTGTAATCCTTGCACCATTGCTTCAGCATACAGAGCTGAAGAGGTCGCATGTGAAAACGAGCAAAGGGGATCGCGTCCGATGCAGCAGTCATAAGACCTAGAATTTCCATGCATAAGGCTACCGAAGGGAATGATTGTGACTGAAGGTTTCGACAAGCTGCAATCAATTTTAGACGTCTCTTGTCTGTTAAAGACAGAGTCATGGACACTGAATCCATCTGGAAACCCAGAAAGGTTACCCTTGTCTGAGGAATCAAAGAACTTTTTGGTAAATTGATCCTCCAACCATGATCTTGAAGAAACAACACAAGTCGATTCGTATGAGATTCTGCTAAATGTAAAGACTGAGTAAGTACCAAGATATCGTCCAAATAAGGAAATACCACAATACCCTGTTCTCTGATTACAGACAGAAGGGCACCGAGAACCTTTGTAAAAATTCTTGGAGCTGTAGCTAGGCCAAACGGCAGAGCCACAAACTGGTAATGCTTGTCCAGAAAAGAGAATCTCAGGAACTGAAAATGATCTGGATGAATCGGAATATGCAGATATGCATCCTGTAAATCTATTGTGGACATATAATTCCCTTGCTGAACAAAAGGTAAGATAGTCCTTACAGTTACCATCTTGAACGTTGGTATCCTTACATAACTATTCAATATTTTTAGATCCAGAACTGGTCTGAAAGAATTCTCCTTCTTTGGTACAATGAAGAGATTTGAATAAAACCCCATCCCCTGTTCCGGAACTGGAACTGGCATAATTACTCCAGTCAACTCTAGATCTGAAACACATTTCAGAAATGCTTGAGCTTTTACTGGATTTACTGGGACACGGGAAAGAAAAAATCTCTTTGCAGGAGGTCTCATCTTGAAACCAATTCTGTACCCTTCTGAAACAATGCTCTGAATCCAAAGATTGTGAACAGAATTGATCCAAATTTCCTTGAAAAAACGTAACCTGCCCCCTACCAGCTGAGCTGGAATGAGGGCCGCACCTTCATGTGGACTTAGAAGCAGGCTTTGCCTTTCTAGCTGGCTTGGATTTATTCCAGACTGGAGATGGTTTCCAAACTGAAACTGCTCCTGAGGATGAAGGATCAGGCTTTTGTTCTTTGTTGAAACGAAAGGAACGAAAACGATTATTAGCCCTGTTTTTACCTTTAGATTTTTTATCCTGTGGTAAAAAAGTTCCTTTCCCACCAGTAACAGTTGAAATAATGGAATCCAACTGAGAACCAAATAATTTGTTACCCTGGAAAGAAATGGAAAGTAAAGTTGATTTAGAAGCCATATCAGCATTCCAAGTTTTAAGCCATAAAGCTCTTCTAGCTAAAATAGCTAGAGACATAAACCTGACATCAACTCTGATAATATCAAAAATGGCATCACAGATAAAATTATTAGCATGCTTTAGAAGAATAATAATATCATGAGAATCACGATGTGTTACTTGTTGCGCTAAAGTTTCCAACCAAGGGGGCGGAGTTAGCCTGTGAAGAGAACGGACGTCTTTTGGCAGAGCTCCTGCTATTCTTAATATTTAAAGTTTTAAATCTTAATATATCGCCCTTATTGCTTTGTGGGAATTACATTGGGTATCTTGCCCTGAACTGGTGTTAATGCCCCTGCCTTTTTAATAAGGTAATTGCCCATATTTTCGACAAAAACAGCGGCTGGAAACCCCCTGGGACCGGAGCCCGGCCCTGTAACTAATAACTTTGCCTTTCGCCGGTGGCTCATTTGCCATTCTACTTGAGGACTGCTGAGCTCGGGAGTATCGATCTCCCACAACATAGTACCGCTGCCCGGAGGGTCGGGGCTCCGCTCCGGGGCGGCGGTGTGACATACCTGGCGGGCTAGTGACATAGCGCTACCCTGAAGCACCTGATCGTGAGACGCTGAAGACCTCTCAGGACTTACCGCTACGACGCCACATAAGAAGAGTTGGGGGACAGATTGGATAGGTCCTGGTAAGGACCCGGACAGACCGCTGAGGTAAATTAATACATAGTAAAGAAGGGCTAGGAGTTTGGCGCGAAACCCCCGCCATCTTGCGGCCCTCTCCTGAAGATGTTCCTGACCCGGCTCCAATACTCATAAGAAGGGTAAGAAAGCATCTGGCTATAACACATTGCACATAACCACTAACCTCCTATCAAGAACACAGACAGACTGTTTACTTCACTACTGTTTAAAGAAGTTTTGAAAGACATTATATGTGCCAGGCTGCTTTGAACTTTAGTGTGTGAGTGATATATCCCCACTTGCTTGTGTACTACTGTGCTCATAACTACAGGCAACATATTCACTGAGGCCTGCAGAGGAGATTACTTTGGGCCCACAGAAACACTTAGCAGGGTAGATAGACCCCTCACGTAACGGCAAGGCTTTATCCAGCACTCTTCACTGTTCTCAGCACAGCAGCTTCCCTGCTTCTATCTACTGCACCTAGAGGCAGGGCATTGAGGTGAAGATAATCATAAACGCTGACATATTAATACTACACTGGATATTAGACACCTTATTTTGCTCAGATGGGCTTTATTATGAAGAGAAGATTTCAGAGCTTAATTAGATACAGCATACCCATGCATTAAAGGCAGGCCCTGTGGGGCCGGGGCTTGCATCCATTACTTGTCAGATAATATCTGGACACATAGCTTGTGAACATTTCACTGAGGGATTCCTGCTACAGTTGGAAAATTCGACAAATTTCTGTAGCTGTTACCTATTCAGGACTCCCATTTCTCTAACATGCCACTGGGCTCCAGAAGGAAAACAGCTACTCTCACAGAATATAAGAAGTCAGTGGCAGACCACTTCAAAACAACTCCTGTTGCTGGGAAATCTACAATTGACTTACACACTTCACAAAAACACATAGTTAATAGCCCTGATATAACAGAACCAAGAGAAGAGGTCAATAATCTTTCAGGCATGATGGCCGCTGATATAGTATCTACTCTTACCCAGAGAATAAACTCCCTTCAGGAGACCCTCACCGCAGCTATTAAGAGCTCTGCGGCAGACCTCAGAAAAGATATTGGGGCCATTAGTGAGAGGATTGATGTATTAGAAAAAAGCAAGAGGATTTAACTGTGGAACAAGAAAATTTATCTCTTCACTCAAGAGTGATGGTTGACATGATTGACTCTATTGAAGCAAAAATGGCAGATATGGAAGACCGCTCACGCAGGAATAACCTGAGATTTAGAGGCATCTCAGAGGATGTTTCCCCTGCAGACTTAGGCAAGTTCCTTGCGTGAAGCCTTGCACACCCCGACCTTCCCTAATGAAACCTTAGTTGATAGGGTACATAGGCTTCCCAGAGGGAGGAATGTTTCAGCGGACAAGCCTAGAGACGTAATTGCCAGATTCCATTACTTTACATACAAGGAGCAAATCCTAAGAGCCATGTTCCAACGACCAGAACTTCCCAAAAAATTTGAATCCATACAAATATTCCCAGACCTGTCTCAATATACAGTACAAAAGAGAGGTACTTTCAGAGAAGTAACCAGATCGTTGAGACAGTCTGGAATAAAATACAGATGGGGTTACCCTACTAAGTTACTGATACAGAAAGACGGACGCCTCTACACTGCTGACACACCTGATAAAGGGTTTCTACTCCTTAAAGGATGGTCAACACGGAGCAAGCAGGACGAGGAAGATGAACCCTCTCTCCCGTTGAAAACAAAGCAAAGTAATACATCTGCCTCACTTTTGAGGCCCACAGCCTTTGAATGGAGACCACTTACACAGAGGCCTACTGCCCCTAAAAGAAGAAACTTAACTCCCCAACAGCTGTTGCCGACAGGATCAGAGAATCCCTCAGAAGACGAGGACTGATAAGTATCTTTTTCTTTTCCTTTTCCAATACTAACTTGCAGATATTGCTATGTGAAATTGAGGGAGATCTTGATTTTCTATTTTTGGGGTGTTCCTTCTACATGTCACACACACCCTAGAGATCTATACTTTTGCACGGTGGGGCTCCTGGCCCCCTTCCCTTTTCATTGTTTATGGATTAAAAAAGCTCTCCTGTTTATACTGACGGGAGATTATATATGGCTGCAGCTCCCACAGGCTTTATTGCGACCCAGAACCTCGGTGAGGCCTAATACTCCACATGTCCTTCTAACATATAGACTTTCATGGACCATTTCTAACCTTATTGGTGTCCATGGTCACACACCACATTGAAGAGTATGCCTGACTGTTTGAGATCTCAATAGAGAGCAGTTATTCTCAAAGTTGCTATACCGCAAGATGGATGTACATTGCAAGACATAACGGAAACGTTCATTGTTTTAACTAATATGCTTTCTCTTCTTTAGGTGGGACTCTTGTAAGTGTTTAGAGGTATACTACATTATGTGTGGCTGAGACGGTGAAGGCTGAGTTCTGGATTACACCACATCAGGTCAACTCCATGTGGAGAGCTGCCTCCCCTGTCTCACTGCCATACTCTTAGGCAGTCAAGATAACTAGTAACTTATTCAGAGACATGGGTCTATAGTATATAGCTTGGGACCCCTTGGCTAATAATATGGTCTAATACTTAGATGAGTCTTGTGTACTGTTGTGCTAAGTTATTTGTTGCTGCTATGACACCGCTGGCTTATACGTGTTGGAATCTCTTTGCTATATTAGCATTCAACCCAAAATCTCAGTAATAAGCATATTATGGGAGATGTGAATATAGCGAAAACCTACTAGCACACCACATACCCTATTCAGACTTATGCTACGCTTACAAGTATGGTTAGGTTAACGTCTTCCTGTTACACAATTTATGTTACCCGTATAAGATGTATCACTATAGGAACACATTATAGTCATTGCATTGATTTCTATATAAAATAACAAAAGTGCTAATGCAGAACTGATGGTATCAGTTGTGAATTACTGACTGTTTCTGTATTAGCATTTAACCCAAAATTTTAGTAATAAGCATATTATGGAAGATGTGAATATATGGGCAATCTACTATTACACTACATACCCTATCCAAACATATGCCACGCCTACATGCAGGGTTAGGTTAACATCTTTCTTTTACACAGTTCTTGTTACCTATATAAGATGTATCACTATAGGAACACATTATTGTCATTGCATTGATTTCTATATAACACATCAAAAGTGTTAGTACAAAACTGATGGTATTAGCTGTGAATTACTGATTGTTTTATTACTATAGTATATGCATGTTTAGTTTTAAGTTCCGTTCCACCCTATACATCAGTTATATGTGTATTGACTTGTTGAGTTGATTACAGCTAATGTAAACCCTTGGGTTGTGTGCGGTAGATACGGCGATAAGTGCTGACTTTGCCAATGTGCCTAGGATCCTTCTCTATTGGACGGGCATCTACTCGCCCTTCGATCGCACGCAACTCTCAACGGTACCAATGTTATCATATGTATAATTCCAGACCTGTTTATGCCAAAGTAGATATTATGATTGATCTAAAATGTTGTAATTTGAAATGATTTAGGAACAAAAAGTTAATAGTTGTCATTTTAGTATGTCATCTGCCTTCTAATCCTAGCATAGTCCCTTTTTAGGACACCCAGGAAGAAATCTGACGCTGGCTGATCAATACACACCCTTTAGAATGAGTGTGAAAAACTTCACCCGCCGATCTATTGCTAAATTAAGGGAAGTTTACCACCCCCCTGATCATTAGATTAATTGGCACAGACGTGACATACACCCACCCCTTAATGTGATAGCTCCTCCCTCTGAATATAGGCCTGCCCCGGCCTCATACCATCCCAGTTCTGAAGTCTAACTCTTGTAAATCTTGTAACGTTACTCTTCACCCACCCCCCCTTAAGGGTAAAACCGAAGCTTACGAGAAGTAAGCAAAAGAACGCAGATTCAATCGAAACTTCAAATTTAATTATATACTATACCAGTCCACCCCTCTTTGTTAAGAGAGGAGGACGATAAGAATATAAATATTTTGTTTTTGCCTCTCTGGTCTTCTGTATAAGACCCTCTCCCCTCCCTCCAACCCTCCTTTCTGTACCTGTCCCTATCTTATCCCTCCCCTTGCTCCCCCCCCTCTTCTTTTCCCCCCTTTTTTTTTTTTTTTTTTTTTTTTCTTCGCCCCCTAGGATGGCCTCTGATCTTAAATTTGTCTCCCTAAATACAAAGGGCCTAAATTCACCCTATAAAAGAAGTCTTCTACAATCTTTTTTGACTAAACATAAATGCGATGTGTCCTTCCTCCAGGAGACACATTGGGCATCCAACATGGCTCCGAATTTTAAATCTAGACACTATCCACTGGTCCTTAGTTCGACCTTCCAAGACAAAAGTAGGGGAGTCTCGATCTGCATTAACAAAGCGGTAGCATTTCAACAGCTACATGTTGAAACAGACCCGGAGGGAAGATTTTTGATACTAGTTTGCAGATTGAATTCACACCTATTTACCCTCGCGAACGTGTACGCCCCTAATCAGGGTCAGATTAAATTTCTGCGTAAGATGCTATCCTTTATAAATAGTTTGCAACAGGGCACCCTTGTACTGGGAGGGGACTTCAATTTAATCTGGGACCCCCAGTTAGACAAAAGGCTCCCAAGTGGTAAAGTGGCAGATCAATATTCGAAGTCCACAGCTCCTAAATTTCAACACCTCATATATCAATCTTCTCTTTATGATGTGTGGAGGGCCTGTCACCCAGACACTGGAGATTACACGTACTTTTCACCCCCACACTGTTCATATTCACGGCTAGACTTTTTTTTTGTGGACTCCTGGACACTAAATAAAGTCACAAGCTCCACTATAATCAGTTGCCCTTGGTCAGATCATGAAGCGGTGACGATGTCAATAAACATAGATGGATCAGCTTCATGTAGACCTCCCTGGAGACTCCCCAAGTTTCTATGGGAGGATGCGTCTTTCACCTCTGAGCTACTTGAAAAAATAGAGGTATTCCTGGAGACGAATGGTCCTGGTGACACCTCTCACCAAATCAGATGGGCGGCTCTGAAGGCATTTATCAGAGGATTTTGCATCGCTAAAGCAGCAAGTATTAAAAAACACTGGGGTGCACCTCTGGGAAAACTGACCTGCGAATTGCGCACCAAGGAAAAGCAAAACAAACTATCTCCTACAGCCAGTCTAGCTATTGATATCCAAGGTTTGAAAACACAAATTAAGAACCTGGAACTAGAGAGAGTTAAGCGTGCTCTAGCCAAGTTCAAAATGGTCATGTATTCAAAAAGTAACAAGGCGGGCACTTTGTTGGCAAATAAATTAAAACAGAAGACAGCTATCTCCAGAATTCCCTACATTAACCACAACGAGCGGAAGTGTTATGCTCCAGATGATATAGGGAAGGCATTTGCAGATTTTTATGAACGGCTCTATAATATTGAAGCCTCGGAGGCACCTGTTAAAGCCACACCTTCAGAAATATCTATATTTCTTGAGCAGCTACATCTACCCACGTTGTCTGACGATGATAAAGATAAACTAACGGAGCCTTTTAGTGAACTAGAAATAGGCTTGGGGATCAAGCAACTGAAAAATGGAAAAGCGCCGGGCCCGGATGGGTTCCCGGGGCAATTCTACAAAAAGACACAAATCCTGCTAAGACCTGTATTGTGTCAGATGTATAATGAAATCTGTGAGAGAGAGGAGATACTGGAGGAATTCCTTGAAGCGACTATCGTCGCTATCCCTAAACCAGGCAAGGATCCCTCATACTGCTGCAATTTCCGCCCTATCTCGCTGATAAATGTGGACATAAAATTGTATTCTAAACTTATAGCAGATAGATTGGCCTCTTTACTCCCATCTTTGATAAAGACCGATCAGGTGGGTTTCGTTAAGGGGCGCCAAGGCCCTGATAATACTAGGCGACTGATCACAGTTCTGGCAGAGGCGAAACGTACGGGAACTCCCCTCCTGGCCCTGTCCTTAGATGCCGAAAAGGCGTTCGACAGGGTCAGGTGGGAATACATGTGGAGGGCTCTGGGAGCTTTTGGCTTCCCACTCCGGGCCATTAATATGATTAAGGCCCTATATTCCAACCCTAGCGCCAAGGTGCGAGGTACAGGCTTCTGTTCCCCGAAATTTGCCATTTCCAACGGCACCCGGCAGGGGTGCCCGTTGTCGCCCCTGCTTTTTGCCTTAGTTATGGAGCCACTGGCGGAAATGATTAGGTCTACACTAAATATTGAAGGAATGCCGATGGGTACCACTCAAGAGAAAATCTTGCTGTATGCCGATGACGTGACTCTCCTTCTTACAAACCCCATGTCATCTGTCCCGGCAGTTTTTGCCACATTAGATAGCTTCAGTGGCTTAAGTTATTACAAAGTGAATAAGACTAAAACAGAAGCTTATGGAATTAATCTCTCCGACGAACAACTATTGCAGCTGAGAGAAAGTCACGATTTCCATTGGTCTGCAGATAACATTAAACATTTGGGTGTCTATTTGAGCGCAGACATAGATAAAACCTTATCGCTGAACTTCGACACGCTGATCAAGGAACTAAAGAACTTGACAAATAGATGGGACTTCAAAGAAGTCTCTTGGCTGGGAAGAGTGGCCACAGTAAAGATGTCTTTACTCCCTAAGGCTTTGTACCTTTTTCGATGCATCCCCCTGAATGTTCCCCACGGCATCCTGCAACAGATTCATCAGATCTTTAGCAGGTATGTATGGGCACAAGGACCCCCAAGAATTAGCCACAAAATTATGCAAAGAGAGTATGCGAGGGGCGGAGTCGCTTTCCCCAGTATTTATCTCTATTATGAGGCTACGAGACTCTCGCATATCACGGCATGGGGCCCCTCCGCCGAAAGGCCGAGATGGTTCCGACTAGAGGAACTCCATTTACCAGAGGGACTGGACCTTCCCAGTCTCCTATGGGTACCTAGCTATAAACAACTGGTAAATATGCTTACCAACCCTGTTGTACAACATAACATCAGAATATGGCATACGCTCAAACACCACTCACAAATCGCCCCGCACCCCTCGCCGATCCACCAGCTACGTGGCCTGCTGTGGGACCGTCCAAACGTCCATGTTGAGTACTGGATCCAGCATGATCTTAGCACGGTGGAACAACTATTTTCCAATAATAAACTATTGACAGTCCCTCAAGTGCTTGAATCTCTGAGAGGACCACCTCTCTGGTTCCACTTCGAATGCTCTAGAATACTTAGTTTTCTACACTCCTGGAGGTTTGGAGCCCGCGGACTTAGGACACACTCTCAATGGGAGGAAAGATGGATGAATGAATTGGGTACACACAAGCCCCTTACATTCCACTACCAAGCTATTTTACTGGATCACTCGATTGGTCTTCCGGGTCAGATCAAACGGTGGTGTAGAGAATTGTCCTTGAAAATATCAGATACCGAACTAAGCATGGCCATTACCTTAACAAAAAAAACGATCCATTGCACAACCATTTTTGAAGGCTACATGAAGCTTATTTAAAGATGGTACAGAGTGCCCACCAGACTGTCCAAGATGTTCCCAGCTACCTCCTCGGAGTGCTGGAGACTCTGTGGCGGTGAGGGTACTGATCTGCATGTGTGGTGGTCCTGTCCTAAGATCCTGGAATTGTGGAGGGATGTCGAGACTCTCCTGCATTCCATGAATGTGAATGTACAGCTGACCCCTAGTCAGGCTCTTTTTCATTTACTTGATAAACAACTGTCTAAGCACAGTAACCAGTTAGTAATTTACATTGTGGCGGCCACAAAGCTATGCATTGCCAGGGCATGGAAACAAGCTGACCCACCCACTATTACAACCGTTTGTGATGTGATACAATACCTGGCTGAAATGGAAAAATTTGCATATAATGCTTTGGAACGGATGGAGGACTATTGGGCGATCTGGGAAGATTGGATTGCAATCCAATAATTGTAGGTACGCGAGAGTAAAATTGCCCAGCAAATTGGGCGGGAACTGCCCAAGAGTAAATTCTGTTTTCATAATTACTCCTTTTTTTTTTTTTTCCCTATATTTCTTTCTTTCCCTCTTATTTTCCCCCTTTTTTCTTCCCCTCTCCCCCTCCGCTAGGCTGAATCCCTTACCCTTTCCCCTCCCTTTATTCCCAAAACATGAGACCAGTTGAGGCAATATGGCCGATTTGTTACAGTTTAGGGTTCACAGTTGATAACCCAGTTTTCCAGCGTTAAACACAAAATATATCTGGTATGTCACCTGGGATTCCTATTACATTGATCGTGGTACTATCACTAAAGTTTCTACGTATGTACAGTGGCCACTGTATAACTGAACCTCTACATGAATGTACCGAGCTTTGATGTGAATTGTGAATCACCTGTAACGCTTTTATGGTTTTCCTGTAACTTTCTACTATTGTATGCTATTTTGAACCTCAATAAAATTTGTTTAAAAATTAAAAAAAAAAAAAAAAAAAAAAAAAAAAAAAAGTTTCCAACCAAAAAGTTGAAGCTGCAGCAACATCAGCCAAAGATATAGCAGGTCTAAGAAGATTACCTGAACACAGATAAGCTTTTCTTAGAAAGGATTCAATTTTCCTATCTAGAGGATCCTTAAACGAAGTACCATCTGACGTAGGAATAGTAGTACGTTTAGCAAGGGTAGAAATAGCCCCATCAACTTTACGGATCTTGTCCCAAAATTCTAATCTGTCAGACGGCACAGGATATAATTGCTTAAAACGTTTAGAAGGAGTAAATGAATTACCCAAATTATCCCATTCTTTGGAAATTACTGCAGAAATAGCATTAGGAACAGGAAAAACTTCTGGAATAACCACAGGAGCTTTAAATACCTTATCTAAACGTTTAGAATTAGTATCAAGAGGACCAGAATCCTCTATTTCTAAAGCAATTAGTACTTGTTTAAGTAAAGAACGAATAAATTCCATTTTAAATAAATATGAAGATTTATCAGCATCAACCTCTGAGACAGAATCCTCTGAACCAGAGGAATCATCAGAATCAGAATGATGATGTTCATTTAAAAATTCATCTGCAGGGAGAGAAGTTTTAAAAGATTTTTTACGTTTACTAGAAGGAGAAATAACAGACATAGCCTTCTTTATGGATTCAGAAACAAAATCTCTTATATTATCAGGAACATTCTGCACCTTAGATGTTGAAGGAACTGCAACAGGCAATGGTACTTTACTAAAGGAAATATTATCTGCTTTAACAAGTTTGTCATGACAATCAATACAAACAACAGCTGGAGGAATAGCTACCAAAAGTTTACAGCAGATACACTTAGCTTTGGTAGATTCAGCACTAGACAGCGATTTTCCTGTAGTATCTTCTGACTCAGATGCAACGTGAGACATCTTGCAATATGTAAGAGAAAAAACAACATATATATAAAGCAAAATTTATCAAATTCCTTAAATGACAGTTTCAGGAATGGGAAAAAATGCCAAAGAACAAGCTTCTAGCAACCAGAAGCAATAAAAAATGAGACTTAAATAATGTGGAGACAAAAGCGACGCCCATATTTTTTCGCGCCAAATAAGACGCCCACATTATTTGGCGCCTAAATGCTTTTGGCGCAAAAAATGACGCCACATCCGTAACGCCGACATTTTTGGCGCAAAATAACGTCAAAAAATGACGCAACTTCCGGCGACACGTATGACGCCGGAAACGGAAATAGATTTTTTTGCGCCAAAAAAGTCCGCGCCAAGAATGACGCAATAAAATGAAGCATTTTCAGCCCCCGCGAGCCTAACAGCCCACAGGGAAGAGTCAAATTTTTGAAGGTAAGAAAAAATGATTAAATCAAATGCATTATCCCAAATATGAAACTGACTGTCTGAAAATAAGGAAAGTTGAACATTCTGAGTCAAGGCAAATAAATGTTTGAATACATATATTTAGAACTTTATAAACAAAGTGCCCAACCATAGCTTAGAGTGTCACAGAAAATAAGATTTACTTACCCCAGGACACTCATCTACATGTTTGTAGAAAGCCAAACCAGTACTGAAACGAGAATCAGCAGAGGTAATGGTATATATAAGAGTATATCGTCGATCTGAAAAGGGAGGTAAGAGATGAATCTCTACGACCGATAACAGAGAACCTATGAAATAGACCCCGTAGAAGGAGATCACTGCATTCAAAATAGGCAATACTCTCCTCACATCCCTCTGACATTCACTGCACGCTGAGAGGAAAACCGGGCTCCAACTTGGTGCGGAGCGCATATCAACGTAGAATCTAGCACAAACTTACTTCACCACCTCCATCGGAGGCAAAGTTTGTAAAACTGAATTGTGGGTGTGGTGAGGGGTGTATTTATAGGCATTTTGAGGTTTGGGAAACTTTGCCCCTCCTGGTAGGAATGTATATCCCATACGTCACTAGCTCATGCTAATTACATGAAAGAAATATATATATATATATATATATATATATATATATATATATATATATATATATATATATATATATATATATAAAATTATTTTTTTAATATTTTTAGTAGACAACCCAAAGTATTGATCTAGACCCATTTTGGTATATTTCATGCCACCATTTCACTGCCAAATGCGATCAAATAAAAAAAAAAAAATTGTTCACTTTTTCACAAAAACTTTAGGTTTCTCACTGAAATTATTAGGAATTATGCAATTATGGCACAAATGGTTGTAAATGCTTCTCTGGGATCCCCTTTGTTCAGAAATAGCAGACATTTATGGCTTTGGCATTACTTTTTGGTAATTAGAAGGCCGCTAAATTCCGCTGCGCACCACCTTCAGCAGTAAAGGGGTTACTTAGCTTGTAGGGTTAATGTTAGCTTTAGTGTTGAGATCAGCCTCCCACCTGACACATCTCACCCCCCTAATCCCTTCATGATCGCTCTCAAACAGCTCTCTTCCCTCCCCTACCCCACAATTGTCACCGCCATCTTAAGTACTGGCAGAAAGTCTGCCAGTACTAAAATAAGTTGGGTTTTTTTTGTTTGTTTTTTAATATATATTCTGCAGTGTAGGAATCCCCCCTTAGCCTCCAACCTCCCTGATCCCCCCCCCCCCCCAACAGCTCTCCTCCCTCTACCTGTTTGCCGCCATCCATAGTGTAGCAGATCACTACTAGCACTCTCTGCATCGGATGCTTAGCAAAGAGTATTGCAAGATGCCTCAACATCGAGGCATCGCTGCAATACCCCGATCACTTCCAGCTAGGGCTGCAACTAACGATTATTTTCATAATCGATTAATCGGCCGATTATTTTTTCGATTAATCGACTAATCGGATAAAAAAAAATCAATAATTGTTTCCTATATTTTAAATAAAAACATAATTTATGTAAGAACTTACCTGATAAATTCATTTCTTTCATATTAGCAAGAGTCCATGAGCTAGTGACGTATGGGATATACATTCCTACCAGGAGGGGCAAAGTTTCCCAAACCTCAAAATGCCTATAAATACACCCCTCACCACACCCACAATTCAGTTTAACGAATAGCCAAGAAGTGGGGTGATAAAAAAAGTGCGAAGCATATAAAATAAGGAATTGGAATAATTGTGCTTTATACAAAATCATAACCACCACAAAAAAAGGGCGGGCCTCATGGACTCTTGCTAATATGAAAGAAATGAATTTATCAGGTAAGTTCTTACATAAATTATGTTTTCTTTCATGTAATTAGCAAGAGTCCATGAGCTAGTGACGTATGGGATAATGATTACCCAAGATGTGGATCTTTCCACACAAGAGTCACTAGAGAGGGAGGGATAAAATAAAGACAGCCAATTCCTGCTGAAAATAATCCACACCCAAAATAAAGTTTAACGAAAAACATAAGCAGAAGATTCAAACTGAAACCGCTGCCTGAAGTACTTTTCTACCAAAAACTGCTTCAGAAGAAGAAAATACATCAAAATGGTAGAATTTAGTAAAAGTATGCAAAGAGGACCAAGTTGCTGCTTTGCAAATCTGATCAACCGAAGCTTCATTCCTAAACGCCCAGGAAGTAGAAACCGACCTAGTAGAATGAGTTGTAATTCTCTACTAATGTTGTTGGAATTCACAACTTTAGGTAAAAATTCAAAAGAAGTTCGCAACACCGCCTTATCCTGATGAAAAATCAGAAAAGGAGACTCACAAGAAAGAGCAGATAATTCAGAAACTCTTCTGGCAGAAGAGATGGCCAAAAGGAACAAAACTTTCCAAGAAAGTAATTTAATGTCCAATGAATGCATAGGTTCAAACGGAGGAGCTTGAAGAGCCCCCAGAACCAAATTCAAACTCCAAGGAGGAGAAATTGACTTAATGACAGGTTTTATACGAACCAAAGCTTGTACAAAACAATGAATATCAGGAAGAATAGCAATCTTTCTGTGAAAAAGAACAGAAAGAGCAGAGATTTGTCCTTTCAAGGAACTTGCGGACAAACCTTTATCTAAACCATCCTGAAGAAACTGTAAAATTCTCGGTATTCTAAAAGAATGCCAAGAAAAATGATGAGAAATACACCAAGAAATATAAGTCTTCCAGACTCTATAATATATCTCTCTAGATACAGATTTACGAGCCTGTAACATAGTATTAATCACAGAGTCAGAGAAACCTCTTTGACCAAGAATCAAGCGTTCAATCTCCATACCTTTAAATTTAAGGATTTCAGATCCTGATGGAAAAAAGGACCTTGTGACAGAAGGTCTGGTCTTAACGGAAGAGTCCACGGTTGGCAAGAGGCCATCCGGACAAGATCCGCATACCAAAACCTGTGAGGCCATGCCGGAGCTACCAGCAGAACAAACGAGCATTCCTTCAGAATCTTGGAGATTACTCTTGGAAGAAGAACTAGAGGCGGAAAGATATAGGCAGGATGATACTTCCAAGGAAGTGATAATGCATCCACTGCTTCCGCCTGAGGATCCCGGGATCTGGACAGATACCTGGGAAGTTTCTTGTTTAGATGGGACGCCATCAAATCTATTTCTGGAAGTTCCCACATTTGAACAATCTGAAGAAATACCTCTGGGTGAAGAGACCATTCGCCCGGATGCAACGTTTGGCGACTGAGATAATCCGCTTCCCAATTGTCTACACCTGGGATATGAACCGCAGAGATTAGACAGGAGCTGGATTCCGCCCAAACCAAAATTCGAGATACTTCTTTCATAGCCAGAGGACTGTGAGTCCCTCCTTGATGATTGATGTATGCCACAGTTGTGACATTGTCTGTCTGAAAACAAATGAACGATTCTCTCTTCA
This sequence comes from Bombina bombina, assembly GCF_027579735.1. Taxonomy (NCBI): domain Eukaryota; kingdom Metazoa; phylum Chordata; class Amphibia; order Anura; family Bombinatoridae; genus Bombina; species Bombina bombina. Next base: position 128,357,498 of record NC_069504.1, on the reverse strand, counting down.
GAAGAGGCCAAAACTGAAGAGCTCTGAAAATTGCACGGAGTTCCAAAATATTGATCGGTAATCTCACCTCCTGAGATTCCCAAACTCCTTGTGCCGTCAGAGATCCCCACACAGCTCCCCAACCTGTGAGACTTGCATCTGTTGAAATTACAGTCCAGGTCGGAAGCACAAAAGAAGCCCCCTGAATTAAACGATGGTGATCTGTCCACCATGTTAGAGAGTGTTGAACAATCGGTTTTAAAGATATTAATTGAGATATCTTTGTGTAATCCTTGCACCATTGATTCAGCATACAAAGCTGAAGAGGTCGCATGTGAAAACGAGCAAAGGGGATCGCGTCCGATGCAGCAGTCATAAGACCTAGAATTTCCACGCATAAGGCTACCGAAGGGAATGATTGTGACTGAAGGTTTCGACAAGCTGAAATCAATTTTAGACGTCTCTTGTCTGTCAAAGATAGAGTCATGGACACTGAATCTATCTGGAAACCTAAAAAGGTTACTTGTGTCTGAGGAATCAATGAACTTTTTGGTAAATTGATCCTCCAACCATGATGTTGAAGAAACAACACAAGTCGATTCGTATGAGATTCTGCTAAATGTGAAGACTGAGCAAGTACCAAGATATCGTCCAAATAAGGAAATACCACAATACCCTGTTCTCTGATTACAGACAGAAGGGCACCAAGAACCTTCGTAAAAATTCTTGGAGCTGTAGCTAGGCCAAACGGCAGAGCCACAAACTGGTAATGCTTGTCTAGGAAAAAGAATCTCAGAAACTGATAGTGATCTGGATGAATCGGAATATGCTGATATGCATCCTGTAAATCTATTGTGGACATATAATGCCCTTGCTGAACAAAAGGCAGGATAGTCCTTATAGTTACCATTTTGAATGTTGGTATCCTTACATAACGATTCAAAATTTTTAGATCCAGTACTGGTCTGAAAGAATTCTCCTTCTTTGGAACAATGAACAGATTTGAATAAAACCCCAGACGCTGTTCCGGAAAGGGAAATGGCACAATTATCCCAGATAACTCCAGGTCTGAAAACACACTTCAGGAAAGCCTGATCCTTTACTGGGTTCACTGGAATGCGTGAGAGAAAGAAACTTCTCACAGGCGGTCTTACCTTGAAACCTATTCTGTACCCTTGAGAAACAATGTTCTGGATCCAATGATTTTGGATTGAATTGATCAAAACATCTTTGAAAAATCTTAGTCTGCCCCCTACCAGCTGCGCTGGAATGAGGGCCGCACCTTCATGCGAACTTGAGGGCTGATTTTGATTTTCTAAAAAGGCTTGGATTTATTCCAGACTGGAGAAGGCTTCCAATTGGAAACCGTTCCTTTAGGGGAAGGGTCAGGTTTCTGTTCCTTATTCTGACGAAAGGAACGAAAATGGTTAGCAGCCCTAAATTTACCCTTAGATTTTTTTATCCTGAGGCAAAAAGGCTCATTTCCCCCCAGTGACAGTTGAAATAATAGAATCCAACTGAGAACCAAAAAATTTATTACCTTGGAAAGAAAGAGATAGCAACGTTAACTTAGAAGTCATATCCGCATTCCAAGATTTAAGCCATAAAGCTCTTCTAGCTAAAATAGCTAAAGACATAAACCTGACATCAATTCTAATGATATCAAAAATGGCATCACAAATGAATTTATTAGCATGTTGAATTATCTTAACAATGCTATACACATTAGAATCTGGTACTTGTTGCGCTTAAGTTTCCAACCAAAAAGTTGAAGCCGCAGCAACATCAACCAAAGAAATAGCAGGCCTAATAAGATGACCTGAACATAAATAAGCCTTCCTTAGATAAGATTCAAGCTTCCTATCTGAAGGATCTTTAAAAGAAGTATTATCTGCCGTAGGAATAGTAGTACGCTTTGCAAAAGTAGAGATAGCCCCATCAACTTTGGGGATCTTTTCCCAAAACTCCAATCTATCAGTCGGCAAAGGGTACAGTCTCTTAAACCTTGAAGAAGGAGTAAATGAAGTACCCAGACTATTCCATTCGCTAGAAATTACATCTGAAATAGCATCAGGAACTGGAAAAACCTCTGGAATAACTACATGAGGTTTAAAAACCGAATTTAAACGTTTACTGGTTATAATATCAAGAGACTAGTCTCCTCCATATCTAATACAATCAACACCTCAATTAATAAAGAACGAATATACTCCATTTTAAATAAATATGAAGTTTTGTCAGTGTCAATATCTGAGGCAGAATCTACTGAACCAGATAGATCCTCATCAGAGATAGATAAATCAGAATGCTGTCGGTCATTTAAAAATTCATCGAATTCATGAGAAGTTTTAAAAGACCTTTTACATTTATTAGAAGGTGGAAAAACAGACAGGGCCTTCTAAATAGAATTAGAAACAAATTCTCTCACATTAACAGGAATATCCTGAACATTAGATGTTGAAGGAACAACAACAGGTAATGGATTACTACTAATGGAAATATTGTCTGCTTTTGAAAGTTTATCATGACAACTAACACAAACTACAGCCGGAGGAACAGTTACCACAAGTTTACTAACAAATGCACTTAGCTTTGGTAGAATCGACATCAGGCAGCAGCATTCCAGAAGTAGATTCTGAGACAGGTTTAGATTGAGACATCTTGCAATATGGAAGAGAAAAAACAACATATAAAGCAAAATTATCAATTTCCTTATATGACAGTTTGAGGAATGGGAAAAAATGCAAACAGAATAAGCCTCTGCAAACCAGAAGCAAAAAGAAATAATGACTTAAATAATGTCAAAAATCTTGCGCCAAGTATGACGCCCACAACTGACAAAAACATAATTTATGTAAGAACTTACCTGATAAATTCATTTCTTTCATATTAGCAAGAGTCCATGAGCTAGTGACGTATGGGATATACATTCCTACCAGGAGGGGCAAAGTTTCCCAAACCTCAAAATGCCTATAAATACACCCCTCACCACACCCACAAATCAGTTTAACAAATAGCCAAGAAGTGGGGTGATAAGAAAAAAGTGCGAAAGCATAAAAAATAAGGAATTGGAATAATTGTGCTTTATACAAAAAAATCATAACCACCACAAAAAGGGTGGGCCTCATGGACTCTTGCTAAAATGAAAGAAATAAATTTATCAGGTAAGTTCTTACATAAATTATGTTTTCTTTCATGTAATTAGCAAGAGTCCATGAGCTAGTGACGTATGGGATAATGAATACCCAAGATGTGGATCTTCCACGCAAGAGTCACTAGAGAGGGAGGGATAAAATAAAGACAGCCAATTCCGCTGAAAATAATCCACACAAAAAATAAAGTTTAAATTTTATAATGAAAAAAACTGAAATTATAAGCAGAAGAATCAAACTGACACAGCTGCCTGAAGTACTTTTCTACCAAAAACTGCTTCAGAAGAAGAAAACACATCAAAATGGTAGAATTTAGTAAAAGTATGCAAAGAAGACCAAGTTGCTGCTTTGCAAATCTGATCAACCGAAGCTTCATTCCTAAACGCCCAGGAAGTAGAAACTGACCTAGTAGAATGAGCTGTAATCCTTTGAGGCGGAGTTTTACCCGACTCGACATAAGCATTATGAATTAAAGATTTCAACCAAGATGCCAAAGAAATGGCAGAGGCCTTCTGACCTTTCCTAGAACCGGAAAAAATAACGAATAGACTAGAAGTCTTTCGGAAATTCTTAGTAGCTTCAACATAATATTTCAAAGCTCTAACTACATCCAAAGAATGCAATGATCTCTCCTTAGAATTCTTAGGATTAGGACACAATGAAGGAACCACAATTTCTCTACTAATGTTGTTAGAATTCACAACCTTAGGCAAAAATTTAAAAGAAGTTCGCAACACCGCCTTATCCTGATGAAAAATCAGAAAAGGAGACTCACAAGAAAGAGCAGATAATTTAGAAACTCTTCTAGCAGCAGAGATGGCCAAAAGAAACAAAACTTTCCAAGAAAGTAATATAATGTCCAGTGAATGCATCGGTTCAAACGGAGGAGCTTGAAGAGCCCCCAGAACCAAATTCAAACTCCAAGGAGGAGAAATTGACTTAATAACAGGTTTTATACGAACCAAAGCTTGTATAAAACAATGAATATCAGGAAGATTAGCAATCTTTCTGTGAAAAAGAACAGAAAGAGCAGAGATTTGTCCATTCAAGGAACTTGCAGACAAACCTTTATCCAAACCATCCTGAAGAAACTGTAAAATTCTCAGAATTCTAAAAGAATGCCAGGAAAAATGATGAGAAAGACACCAAGAAATGTAAGTCTTCCAGACTCAATAATATATCTTCCTAGATACAGATTTACGAGCCTGTAACATAGTATTAATCACAGAGTCAGAGAAACCTCTTTGACTAAGAATCAAGCGTTCAATCTCCATACCTTCAAATTTAAGGATTTGAGATCCTGATGGAAAAAAGGACCTTGCGACAGAAGGTCTGGTCTTAACGGAAGAGTCCACAGTTGGCAAGAGGCCATCCGGACAAGATCCGCATACCAAAACCTGTGAAGCCATGCTGGAGCCACCAGCAGAACAAACGAGCATTCCTTCAGAATTTTGGAGATTACTCTTGGAAGAAAAACTAGAGGCGGAAAGATATAGGCAGGATGATACTTCCAAGGAAGTGACAATGCATCCACTGCTTCCGCCTGAGGATCCCTGGATCTGGACAGATACCTGGGAAGTTTCTTGTTTAGATGAGAAGCCATCAGATCTATTTCTGGAAGTCCCCACATTTGAACAATCTGAAGAAATACCTCTGGGTGAAGAGACCATTCGCCCGGATGTAACGTTTGGCGACTGAGATAATCCGCTTCCCAATTGTCTATACCTGGGATATGAACCGCAGAAATTAGACAGGAGCTGGATTCCGCCCAAACCAGTATTCGAGATACTTCTTTCATAGCCAGAGGACTGTGAGTCCCTCCTTGATGATTGATATTTGCCACAGTTGTGACATTGTCTGTCTGAAAACAAATGAACGATTCTCTCTTTAGAAGAGGCCATGACTGAAGAGCTCTGAAAATTGCACGGAGTTACAAAATATTGATTGGTAATCTCACCTCCTGAGATTCCCAAACCCCTTGTGCTGTCAGAGACCCCCAAACAGCTCCCCAACCTGTCAGACTTGCATCTGTAGAAATCACAGTCCAGGTTGGAAGAACAAAAGAAGCCCCCTGAACTAAACGATGGTGATCTGTCCACCACGTCAGAGTGTCGTACAATCGGTTATAAAGATATCAATTGATATATCTTTGTGTAATCCCTGCACCACTGGTTCAGCATACAGAGCTGAAGAGGTCGCATGTGAAAACGAGCAAAGGGGATCGCGTCCGATGCAGCAGTCATAAGACCTAGAATTTCCATGCATAAGGCTACCGAAGGGAATGATTGAGACTGAAGGTTTCAACAAGCTGAAATCAATTTTAGACGTCTCTTGTCTGTCAGAGACAGAGTCATGGACACTGAATCTATCTGGAAACCTAAAAAGGTTACCCTTGTCTGAGGAATCAATGAACTTTTCGGTAAATTGATCCTCCAACCATGATCTCGAAGAAACAATACAAGTCAATTCGTATGAGATTCTGCTAAATGTGAAGACTGAGCAAGTACCAAGATATCGTCCAAATAAGGAAATACCACAATACCCTGTTCTCTGATTACAGACAGAAGGGCACCGGGAACCTTTGTAAAAATCCTTGGAGCTGTTGCTAGGCCAAACGGCAGAGCCACAAACTGGTAATGCTTGTCTAGGAAAGAGAATCTCAGAAACTGATAGTGATCTGGATGAATCTGAATATGCAGATATGCATCCTGTAAATCTATTGTGGACATATAATGCCCTTGCTGAACAAAAGGCAGGATAGTCCTTATAGTTAACATTTTGAATGTTGGTATCCTTACATAACGATTCAATATTTTTAGATCCAGAACTGGTCTGAAGGAATTCTCCTTCTTTGGTACAATGAAGAGATTTGAATAAAACCCCAGCCCCTGTTCCAGAACTGGAACTGGCATAATTACTCCAGCCAACTCTAGATCTGAAACATTTCAGAAATGCTTGAGCCTTCACTGGATTTACTGGGACACGGGAAAGAAAAAATCTCTTTGCAGGAGGACTTATCTTGAAGCCAATTCTGTACCCGTCTGAAACAATGTTCTGAATCCAAAGATTGTGAATTGAATTGATCCAAATTTCTTTGAAAAAATGTAATCTGCCCCCTACCAGCTGGGCTGGAATGAGGGCCGCACCTTCATGTGGACTTGGGAGCTGGCTTTGGTTTTCTAAAAGGCTTGGATTTATTCCAGACTGGAGATGGTTTCCAAACTGATACCGCTCCTGTGGGTGAAGGATCAGGCTTTTGTTCCTTATTGTGACGAAAGGAACGAAAACGATTATTAGACCTAAATTTACCTTTAGATTTTTTATCCTGTGGTAAAAAAGTTCCTTTCCCTCCAGTAACAGTTGAAATAATAGAATGCAACTGAGAACCAAATAATTTATTACCCTGGAAAGAAAGGGAAAGCAAAGTTGACTTAGAAGACATATCAGAATTCCAAGTCTTAAGCCATAAAGCTCTTCTAGCTAAAATAGCTAGAGACATATACCTGACATCAACCCTAATGATATCAAAGATGGCATCACAAATAAAGTTATTAGCATGTTGAAGAAGATTAACAATGCTATGAGAATTATGATCTGTTACTTGTTGCGCTAAAGCTTCTAACCAAAAAGTTGAAGCTGCAGCAACATCCGCTAAAGATATAGCAGGTCTAAGAAGATTACCTGAACATAAGTAAGCTTTTCTTAGAAAGGATTCAATCTTCCTATCTAAAGGATCCTTAAAGGAAGTACTATCTGCCGTAGGAATAGTAGTACGTTTAGCAAGAGTAGAGATAGCCCCATCAACCTTAGGGATTTTGTCCCAAAACTCTAATCTGTCAGATGGCACAGGATATAATTGTTTAAAACGTTTAGAAGGAGTAAATGAATTACCCAAATTATTCCATTCCCTGGAGATTACTTCAGAAATAGCATCAGGGACAGGAAAAACTTCTGGAATAACTACAGGAGATTTAAAAACCTTATTTAAACGTTTAAATTTAGTATCAAGAGGACCAGAATCCTCTATTTCTAATGCAATTAAGACTTCTTTAAGTAAAGAACGAATAAATTCCATTTTGAATAAATATGAAGATTTATCAGCATCAACCTCTGAAACAGAATCCTCTGAACAAGAAGAATCATTATCAGAATGAGAATGATGATGTTCATTTAAAAATTCATCTGAAAAATGAGAAGTTTTAAAAGACCTTTTACGTTTACTAGAAGGAGGAATAACAGACATAGCCTTCTTAATGGATTTAGAAACAAAATCTCTTATGTTAACAGGAACACTCTGAGTATTAGATGTTGACGGAACAGCAACAGGTAATGTAACATTACTAAAGGAAATATTATCTGCATTAACACGTTTGTCATGACATTCATTACAAACAACAGCTGGAGGAACAGATACCACAAGTTTACAGCAGATACACTTAACTTTGGTAGATCCAGCACCAGGCAGCGATTTTCCAGAAGTATCTTCTGACTCAAGGTCAATCTGGGACATCTTGCAATATGTAATAGAAAAAACAACATATAAAGCAAAATTGATCAAATTCCTTAAATGACAGTTTCAGGAATGGGAAAAAATGCCAGTGAACAAGCTTCTAGCAACCAGAAGCAATAAACAATGAGACTTAAATAATGTGGAGACAATAGTGACGCCCATATTTTTTAGCGCGAAAAAAGACGCCCACATTATTTGGCGCCTAAATGCATTTGGCGCCAAAAATGACGCCACATCCGGAACGCCGACACTTTTGGCGCAAAAAAAGTAAAAAATGACGCAACTTCCGGCGACACGTATGACGCCGGAAACGAGAAAAAAAAAATTTGCGCCAAAAAAGTTTGCGCCAAGAATGACGCAATAAAATGAAGCATTTTCAGCCCCCGTGATCCTAACAGCCCACAGGGAAAAAAGTCAAATTTTCAGGTAAGAAAAAAATTGATTTATTCATATGCATTATCCCAAATATGAAACTGACTGTCTGAAATAAGGAACGTTGAACATCCTGAGTCAAGGCAAATAAATGTTTGAACACATATATTTAGAACTTTTATATAAAGTGCCCAACCATAGCTTAGAGTGTCACAGAAAATAAGACTTACTTACCCCAGGACACTCATCTACATGTAGTAGAAAGCCAAACCAGTACTGAAACGAGAATCAGTAGAGGTAATGGTATATATAAGAGTATATCGTCGATCTGAAAAGGGAGGTAAGAGATGAATCTCTACGACCGATAACAGAGAACCTATGAAATAGACCCCGTAGAAGGAGATCATTGAATTCAAATAGGCAATACTCTCCTCACATCCCTCTGACATTCACTGCACGCTGAGAGGAAAACCGGGCTCCAACCTGCTGCGGAGCGCATATCAACGTAGAATCTAGCACA
>NC_069504.1:128318965-128341465 GCF_027579735.1 Bombina bombina | reverse complement strand
ACTGTTGGGAATCAATACCCAAGCTAGAGGACAAGGGACGGACAAGACAGGTAACCTAAAAAGAAGACACCACTGCTTGTAGAACCTTTCTCCCAAAAGAAACCTCAGCCGAGGCAAAAATACAGAATTTATAGATTTTGGAAAAAACGTGCCAAGAAGACCAAGTCGCAGTCTTACAGATCGGTTCTAAAGACCCAAGAAGAAGACACCACCTCCTCAGGAGGCTGCTGTCCAGCAGTCTCATATGCAAAACGATAATGCTTCTCAACCAGAGAGAAAGAAGTTGCCGTAGCTTTCTAACCCTTACGTTTTCCAGAAAAAAAAAAACAAACAAACAAAGCAGAAGACTGACGAAAGACCTTTGTAGCCTGCAAATAGAACTTAAGAGCACGCACAACGTCTAAGTTGAGTAATACACGTTCCTTATGAGAAGAAGGATTAGGACAGAGAGAAGGAACAACAATTTCCTGATTAATGTTCCTGTCTGAAACAACCTAAGGAAGAAAACCAAACTTGGCACGGAGAACTGCCTTATCTGAATGAAATATGAGATAAGGAACCCCACACTGCAAAGCTGAGAGTTCAGAAACCCTCCAATATGGAATGTAAAGCGCAACAGAGCCTGCTGTAAAAACTTTAAGAACAAGGGTGAGACTCCAAGGGGGGGAAGCAACCGACCTAACACAGGCCTGATACTGACCAAGACCTGACCAAAAGATTGCACATTTGGCACATCCGCCAGACGCTTATGCAGCAAAAAAGACAATGCAGAATCTGACCCATCGGGGTACTGACTGCAAACCCTTTTCCAGGCCACTCTGGGAAAAAGGATAAAAAAGTTCTAGGGATCCTGACTCTAGTTCAAGAGAGACCCTTAGACTCACGCCAATAAAGATGTTTATGACATGACCTATGGAAAATCTATTAGAACCTGGCAAGTGATCCTGAGTCATAGTCTCAAAGGCCGAATCAGAAAACACGCCTAGACAAAACTAAGCGTTCAGTCTCTAAACAGTTACCTTCAGAGATGAAGAAAGGGTTCAAGAATCAGAAGTCCTTCCTCAGAGACAGTCTCCCAGGGGGAGAAACAACATATCCCCTAGTTCTGCATACCAGATCCTGTGATGTCACACAGGGGCTATTAAAAACACTGCCGCTCTCTACAGAGAATATGAGCATGACTCGTGGAAAGAAAACAAACAGAGGAAACGGGTATGCAAGACTGAAATCCAAGAAAAAAACATCAGAACGTTTATCAGGACGGTCTGCGTATCACATGACTGTGAACCGTACCTTTGAAACTTGGCATCCTGTCCACGGAAGCCAACTACGCAACACTCCATGAGAGGGTATACCTAGAGAACACCTTCGAATGAAGACGTTCACACCCCGGGATGAAATATCTGTCTGTTCAGAACCACCCCTGGAAAATGGATCAACAACTATTGAGAGCTTCCTCCATCTGAACAATCCAATCACCTCCTTCATGGCTAAGGAACCCCTAGATCCTCCCTGGGGGTTGATACAACCCATTGAAGTGAGTTGTCCGACTGGAACAAGCTAGAAACGACAGAGGCTAAGCCATCAGCGCAATGTGATCACTCTCAACACCAAGATGTTAAAGAGGAGAGCAGACACTTCCGAGTCCATAATCCTAAAGTTCTCCATGTCATGGAAAAAGGGAAGACTAATTCCCTTCATAAACAGAGACACTGACAAAGTTAAGAAAAATCAACTGCAGCTAAATCCAAAATCCCAACCTCCTGGTTTTAGGATGGCTAAGCTATCCACCGGCCACTAGAGCTTGCGGATGGCCGGCCAGTAGACTGCAAAAAGCGGAAAAAAACAAATCCTTGATTATCTGACCTCTGTTAGACATCTTATCCTAGATAGAGAATCTAATAAGGACCCAGCATGGTGTTCCCCCAGGCGATCTCTCATTCAGGTACTGACCATGCCAGACCATGCATAACTTCTGAGAACAAAAGGAATCTGGTGCAATCAGGGTATTGTGGCGGTAGACCGAAGAAAAACAGAATTTATGCTTACCTGATAAATTACTTTCTCCAACGGTGTGTCCGGTCCACGGCGTCATCCTTACTTTTGGGATATTCTCTTCCCCAACAGGAAATGGCAAAGAGTCCCAGCAAAGCTGGCCATATAGTCCCTCCTAGGCTCCGCCCACCCCAGTCATTCGACCGACGGACAGGAGGAAATATATATAGGAGAAACCATATGGTACCGTGGTGACTGTAGTTAGAGAAAATAATTCATCAGACCTGATTAAAAAACCAGGGCGGGCCGTGGACCGGACACACCGTTGGAGAAAGTAATTTATCAGGTAAGCATAAATTCTGTTTTCTCCAACATTGGTGTGTCCGGTCCACGGCGTCATCCTTACTTGTGGGAACCAATACCAAAGCTTTAGGACACGGATGAAGGGAGGGAGCAAATCAGGTCACCTAAACGGAAGGCACCACAGCTTGCAAAACCTTTCTCCCAAAAAAAGCCTCCGAAGAAGCAAAAGTATCAAATTTGTAAAATTTGGCAAAAGTGTGCAATGAAGACCAAGTCGCTGCCTTACATATCTGGTCAACAGAAGCCTCGTTCTTGAAGGCCCATGTGGAAGCCACAGCCCTAGTGGAGTGAGCTGTGATTCTTTCAGGAGGTTGCCGTCCGGCAGTCTCATAAGCCAATAGGAAAGAGAGGTAGAAGTCGCTTTTTGACCTCTCCTTTTACCAGAATAAACAACAAACAAGGAAGATGTTTGTCTGAAATCTTTAGTAGCCTCTAAATAGAATTTTAGAGCACGGACTACGTCCAAATTGTGTAACAAACGTTCCTTCTTTGAAGCTGGATTCGGACACAAAGAAGGTACAACTATCTCCTGGTTAATATTTTTGTTAGAAACAACTTTAGGAAGAAAACCAGGCTTAGTACGCAAAACCACCTTATCTGCATGGAACACCAGATAGGGCGGAGAACACTGCAGAGCAGATAACTCTGAAACTCTTCTAGCAGAAGAAATTGCAACTAAAAACAAAACTTTCCAAGATAGTAACTTAATATCTATGGAATGTAAAGGTTCAAACGGAACCCCTTGAAGAACTGAAAGAACTAGATTTAGACTCCAGGGAGGAGTCAAAGGTCTGTAAACAGGCTTGATCCTAACCAGAGCCTGAACAAAAGCTTGAACATCTGGCACAGCTGCCAGTCTTTTGTGTAGTAAGACAGATAAAGCAGAGATCTGTCCCTTTAGAGAACTTGCAGATAATCCTTTCTCCAAACCTTCTTGTAGAAAGGAGAGAATCTTAGGAATTTTTATCTTATTCCATGGGAATCCTTTGGATTCACACCAACAGATATATTTTTTCCATATTTTATGGTAAATTTTTCTAGTTACAGGTTTTCTGGCCTGAACCAGAGTATCTATAACAGAATCTGAAAACCCACGCTTCGAAAGAATCAAGCGTTCAATCTCCAAGCCGTCAGTTGGAGGGAGACCAGATTTGGATGTTCGAATGGACCCTGAACAAGAAGGTCCTGTCTCAAAGGTAGCTTCCATGGTGGAGCCGATGACATATTCACCAGGTCTGCATACCAAGTCCTGCGTGGCCACGCAGGAGCTATCAAGATCACCGAGGCCCTCTCCTGATTGATCCTGGCTACCAGCCTGGGAATGAGAGGAAACGGTGGGAATACATAAGCTAGGTTGAAGGTCCAAGGTGCTACTAGTGCATCTACTAGAGTCGCCTTGGGATCCCTGGATCTGGACCCGTAGCAAGGAACCTTGAAGTTCTGACGAGACGCCATCAGATCCATGTCTGGAATGCCCCATAATTGAGTTATTTGGGCAAAGATTTCCGGATGGAGTTCCCACTCCCCCGGATGAAATGTCTGACGACTCAGAAAATCTGCTTCCCAATTTTCCACTCCTGGGATGTGGATCGCAGACAAGTGGCAGGAGTGATCCTCCGCCCATTGAATTATTTTGGTCACTTCTTTCATCGCCAGGGAACTCTTTGTTCCCCCCTGATGATTGATATAAGCAACGGTCGTCATGTTGTCTGATTGGAACCTTATGAATTTGGCCTTTGCTAGTTGAGGCCAAGCTCTGAGAGCATTGAATATCGCTCTCAGTTCCAGAATGTTTATCGGGAGAAGAGACTCTTCCCGAGACCATAGACCCTGAGCTTTCAGGGATTCCCAGACCGCGCCCCAGCCCACTAGACTGGCGTCGGTCATGACAATGACCCACTCTGGCCTGCGGAAGCTCATTCCCTGGGACAGATGGTCCAGGGTCAGCCACCAACGGAGTGAATCTCTGGTCTTTTGATCTACTTGAATCATTGGAGACAAGTCTGTATAATCCCCATTCCACTGTTTGAGCATGCACAGTTGTAATGGTCTTAGATGAATTCGTGCAAAAGGAACTATGTCCATTGTTGCAACCATCAATCCTACTACTTCCATGCACTGCGCTATGGAAGGACGAGGAACAGAATGAAGCACTTGACAAGAGCTTAGAAGTTTTGATTTTCTGACCTCTGTCAGAAAAATCCTCATTTCTACGGAATCTATTATTGTTCCCAAGAAGGGAACTCTTGTTGACGGGGACAGAGAACTTTTTTCTTTGTTCACCTTCCATCCGTGAGATCTGAGAAAGGCTAGAACGATGTCCGTATGAGCCTTTGCTTTTGACAGGGGTGACGCTTGTATTAGAATGTCGTCCAAGTAAGGTACTACTGCAATGCCCCTTGGTCTTAGAACCGCTAGAAGGGACCCTAGTACCTTTGTGAAAATCCTTGGAGCAGTGGCTAACCCGAATGGAAGGGCCAGAAACTGGTAATGTTTGTCCAGAAAAGCGAACCTTAGGAACTGATGATGTTCTTTGTGGATAGGAATATGTAGGTACGCATCCTTTAGATCCACGGTAGTCATAAATTGACTTTCCTGGATGGTGGGTAGAATCGTTCGAATAGTTTCCATTTTGAACGATGGTACCCTGAGAAATTTGTTTAGGATCTTCAAATCCAAAATTGGTCTGAACGTTCCCTCTTTTTTGGGAACTACGAACAGATTGGAATAAAATCCCATTCCTTGTTCCTTTATTGGAACTGGGTGTATCACTCCCATCTTTAACAGGTCTTCTACACAATGTAAGAATGCCTGTCTCTTTATTTGGTTTGAGGATAAGTGAGACTTGTGGAACCTTCCCCTTGGGGGTAGTTCCTTGAATTCCAGGAGATAACCTTGAGAAACTATTTCTAGCGCCCAAGGATCCTGAACATCTCTTGCCCAAGCCTGAGCAAAGAGAGAGAGTCTGCCCCCCACCAGATCCGGTCCCGGATCGGGGGCTACTCCTTCATGCTGTTTTGTTAGCAGTGGCAGGCTTCTTGGCCTGCTTACCCTTGTTCCAGCCTTGCATTGGTTTCCAGGCTGGTTTGGGTTGTGAGGCATTACCCTCTTGCTTAGAGGATGCAGAATTAGAGGCTGGTCCGTTTCTGCAAAAGGGACGAAAATTAGGCTTATTTTTAGCCTTAAAAGACCTATCCTGTGGAAGGGCGTGGCCCTTTCCCCCAGTGATGTCTGAAATAATCTCTTTCAATTCTGGTCCAAATAAAGTTTTACCTTTGAAAGGGATGTTAAGCAATTTTGTCTTGGATGACACATCCGCTGACCAAGACTTTAGCCAAAGCGCTCTGCACGCCACGATAGCAAACCCTGAATTTTTCGCCGCTAATCTGGCTAATTGCAAAGCGGCATCTAAAATAAAAGCGTTAGCCAATTTAAGTGCGTGAACTCTGTCCATAACCTCCTCATATGGAGTTTCTCTACTGAGCGACTTTTCTAGTTCCTCGAACCAGAACCACGCTGCCGTAGTGACAGGAACAATGCATGAAATTGGTTGTAGAAGGTAGCCTTGCTGTACAAAAATCTTTTTAAGCAAACCTTCCAATTTTTTATCCATAGGATCTTTGAAAGCACAACTATCTTCGATAGGAATAGTAGTGCGTTTGTTTAGAGTAGAAACTGCCCCCTCGACCTTGGGGACTGTCTGCCATAAGTCCTTTCTGGGGTCGACCATAGGAAATAATTTCTTAAATATAGGGGGGGGAACAAAAGGTATGCCGGGCTTTTCCCACTCCTTATTTACTATATCCGCCACCCGCTTGGGTATAGGAAAAGCGTCGGGGGGCACCGGAACCTCTAGGAACCTGTCCATCTTGCATAATTTCTCTGGAATGACCAAATTGTCACAATCATCCAGAGTAGATAACACCTCCTTAAGCAGTGTGCGGAGATGTTCTAATTTAAATTTAAATGTCACAACATCAGGTTCAGCTTGATGAGAAATTTTTCCTGAATCTGAAATTTCTCCATCAGACAAAACCTCCCTCATGGCCCCTTCAGATTGGTGTGAGGGTATGACAGAACAATTATCATCAGCGCACTCTTGCTCTTCAGTGTTTAAAACAGAGCAATCGCGCTTTCTCTGATAAGTAGGCATTTTGGATAAAATATTTGCTATGGAGTTATCCATTACAGCCGTTAATTGTTGCATGGTAATAAGTATTGGCGCACTAGATGTACTAGGGGCCTCCTGCATGGGCAAAACTGGTGTAGACACAGTAGGAGATGATGTAGTATCATGTTTACTCCCCTCATTTGAGGAATCATCTTGGGCAATATCATTATCTGTGGCAGTACTGTCCTTACTTTGTTTGGACGCTATGGCACAATTATCACATAAATTTAAATGGGGAGACACATTGGCTTTCATACATATAGAACATAGCTTATCTGAAGGTACAGACATGTTAAACAGGCTTAAACTTGTCAACAAAGCACAAAAAACGTTTTAAAATAAAACCGTTACTGTCACTTTAAATTTCAAACAGAAAACACTTTATTACTGAATATGTGAAAAAGTATGAAGGAATCGTTCAAAAATTACCAAAATTTCACCACAGTGTCTTAAAGCCTTAAAAGTATTGCACACCAAATTTCAGAGCTTTAACCCTTAAAATAACGGAACCGGAGCCGTTTTTAAATTTAACCCCTATACAGTCCCAGCTATAGTCTTTGCTAAGACCCAACCAAGCCCTGAGGGGAATACGATACCAAATGACGCCTTCTAGAAGCTTTTTCAGAGATTTTTAGATCCTCACACATGCATCTGCATGCCCTGCTCTCAAAAAACAACTGCGCATTAATGGCGCGAAAATGAGGCTCAGTCTATAACTAGAAAGGCCCCCTGACTGAAAAAGGTGTCCAACACAGTGCCTGCCGTTTTATAAGCGTTCCCCAAGATTATAAATGCCAATTGTTAGCCTAAATCTGAATAATATGCCCAAATAAAGCAATTGATTTAGCCCAAAAAAATGTCTACCAGTTTTTTAGCCCATATTAATCCCTTTATTCTGTTTGTTTGACTAAGAAAATGGCTTACCGGTCCCCATGAGGGGAAATGACAGCCTTCCAGCATTACACAGTCTTGTTAGAAATATGGCTAGTCATACCTTAAGCAGAAAAGTCTGCTAACTGTTTCCCCCAACTGAAGTTACTTCATCTCAACAGTCCTATGTGGAAACAGCAATCGATTTTAGTTACTGTCTGCTAAAATCATCTTCCTCTTACAAACAGAAATCTTCATCCTTTTCTGTTTCAGAGTAAATAGTACATACCAGCACTATTTTAAAATAACAAACACTTGATAGAAGAATAAAAAACAGAATTTATGTTTACCTGATAAATTACTTTCTCCAACGGTGTGTCCGGTCCACGGCGTCATCCTTACTTGTGGGATATTCTCTTCCCCAACAGGAAATGGCAAAGAGCCCAGCAAAGCTGGTCACATGATCCCTCCTAGGCTCCGCCTACCCCAGTCATTCGACCGACGTTAAGGAGGAATATTTGCATAGGAGAAACCATATGGTACCGTGGTGACTGTAGTTAAAGAAAACAAAATATCAGACCTGATTAAAAAAACCAGGGCGGGCCGTGGACCGGACACACCGTTGGAGAAAGTAATTTATCAGGTAAACATAAATTCTGTTTTCTCCAACATAGGTGTGTCCGGTCCACGGCGTCATCCTTACTTGTGGGAACCAATACCAAAGCTTTAGGACACGGATGAAGGGAGGGAGCAAATCAGGTCACCTAAATGGAAGGCACCACGGCTTGCAAAACCTTTCTCCCAAAAATAGCCTCAGAAGAAGCAAAAGTATCAAACTTGTAAAATTTGGTAAAAGTGTGCAGTGAAGACCAAGTCGCTGCCCTACATATCTGATCAACAGAAGCCTCGTTCTTGAAGGCCCATGTGGAAGCCACAGCCCTGGTGGAATGAGCTGTGATTCTTTCGGGAGGCTGCCGTCCTGCAGTCTCGTAAGCCAATCTGATGATGCTTTTAATCCAAAAGGAGAGAGAGGCAGAAGTTGCTTTTTGACCTCTCCTTTTACCGGAGTAAACAACAAACAAGGAAGATGTTTGTCTAAAATCCTTTGTAGCATCTAAATAGAATTTTAGAGCGCGAACAACATCCAAATTGTGCAACAAACGTTCCTTCTTTGAAACTGGTTTCGGACACAGAGAAGGTACGATAATCTCCTGGTTAATGTTTTTGTTAGAAACAACTTTTGGAAGAAAACCAGGTTTAGTACGTAAAACCGCCTTATCTGCATGGAACACCAGATAAGGAGGAGAACACTGCAGAGCAGATAATTCTGAAACTCTTCTAGCAGAAGAAATTGCAACTAAAAACAAAACTTTCCAAGATAATAACTTAATATCAACGGAATGTAAGGGTTCAAACGGAACCCCCTGAAGAACTGAAAGAACTAAATTGAGACTCCAAGGAGGAGTCAAAGGTTTGTAAACAGGCTTAATTCTAACCAGAGCCTGAACAAAAGCTTGAACATCTGGCACAGCTGCCAGCTTTTTGTGAAGTAACACAGACAAGGCAGAAATCTGTCCCTTCAGGGAACTTGCAGATAATCCTTTTTCTAATCCGTCTTGAAGGAAGGATAAAATCTTAGGAATCTTAACCTTGTCCCAAGGGAATCCTTTAGATTCACACCAACAGATATATTTTTTCCAAATCTTGTGGTAAATCTTTCTAGTTACAGGCTTTCTGGCCTGAACAAGAGTATCAATAACAGAATCTGAGAATCCTCGCTTCGATAGAATCAAGCGTTCAATCTCCAAGCAGTCAGCTGGAGTGAAACCAGATTCGGATGTTCGAACGGACCCTGAACAAGAAGGTCTCGTCTCAAAGGTAGCTTCCAAGGTGGAGCCGATGACATATTCACCAGATCTGCATACCAAGTCCTGCGTGGCCACGCAGGAGCTATCAAGATCACCGACGCCCTCTCCTGATTGATCCTGGCTACCAGCCTGGGGATGAGAGGAAACGGCGGGAACACATAAGCTAGTTTGAAGGTCCAAGGTGCTACTAGTGCATCCACTAGAGCCGCCTTGGGATCCCTGGATCTGGACCCGTAGCAAGGAACTTTGCAGTTCTGACGAGAGGCCATTAGATCCATGTCTGGAATGCCCCACCGCTGGGTGACTTGGGCAAAGATTTCCGGATGGAGTTCCCACTCCCCCGGATGCAATGTCTGACGACTCAGAAAATCCGCTTCCCAATTTTCCACTCCTGGGATGTGGATAGCAGACAGGTGGCAGGAGTGAGACTCCGCCCATAGAATGATTTTGGTCACTTCTTCCATCGCTAGGGAACTCCTTGTTCCCCCCTGATGGTTGATGTACGCAACAGTCGTCATGTTGTCTGATTGAAACCGTATGAACTTGGTCCTCGCTAGCTGAGGCCAAGCCTTGAGAGCATTGAATATCGCTCTCAGCTCCAGAATATTTATCGGTAGAAGAGATTCTTCCCGAGACCAAAGACCCTGAGCTTTCAGGGATCCCCAGACCGCGCCCCAGCCCATCAGACTGGCGTCGGTCGTGACAATGACCCACTCTGGTCTGCGGAACGTCATCCCTTGTGACAGATTGTCCAGGGACAGCCACCAACGGAGTGAGTCTCTGGTCCTCTGATTTACTTGTATCTTCGGAGACAAGTCTGTATAGTCCCCATTCCACTGACTGAGCATGCACAGTTGTAATGGTCTTAGATGAATGCGCGCAAAAGGAACTATGTCCATTGCCGCTACCATCAACCCGATCACTTCCATGCACTGAGCTATGGAAGGAAGAGGAACGGAATAAAGTATCCGACAAGAGTCTAGAAGTTTTGTTTTTCTGGCCTCTGTTAGAAAGATCCTCATTTCTAAGGAGTCTATAATTGTTCCCAAGAAGGGAACCCTTGTTGACGGGGATAGAGAACTCTTTTCCACGTTCACTTTCCAGCCGTGAGATCTGAGAAAGGCCAGGACGATGTCCGTGTGAGCCTTTGCTTGAGGAAGGGACGACGCTTGAATCAGAATGTCGTCCAGGTAAGGTACTACTGCAATGCCCCTTGGTCTTAGCACCGCTAGAAGGGACCCTAGTACCTTTGTGAAAATCCTTGGAGCAGTGGCTAATCCGAAAGGAAGCGCCACGAACTGGTAATGTTTGTCCAGGAATGCGAACCTTAGGAACCGATGATGTTCCTTGTGGATAGGAATATGTAGATACGCATCCTTTAAATCCACCGTGGTCATGAATTGACCTTCCTGGATGGAAGGAAGAATAGTTCGAATGGTTTCCATCTTGAACGATGGAACCTTGAGAAACTTGTTTAAGATCTTGAGATCTAAGATTGGTCTGAACGTTCCCTCTTTTTTGGGAACTATGAACAGATTGGAGTAGAACCCCATCCCTTGTTCTCTTAGTGGAACAGGATGAATCACTCCCATTTTTAACAGGTCTTCTACACAATGTAAGAACGCCTGTCTTTTTATGTGGTCTGAAGACAACTGAGACCTGTGGAACCTCCCCCTTGGGGGAAGTCCCTTGAATTCCAGAAGATAACCCTGGGAGACTATTTCTAGCGCCCAAGGATCCAGAACATCTCTTGCCCAAGCCTGAGCGAAGAGAGAGAGTCTGCCCCCCACCAGATCCGGTCCCGGATCGGGGGCCAATATTTCATGCTGTCTTGGTAGCAGTGGCAGGTTTCTTGGCCTGCTTTCCCTTGTTCCAGCCTTGCATTGGTCTCCAAGCTGGCTTGGCTTGAGAAGTATTACCCTCTTGCTTAGAGGACGTAGCACTTTGGGCTGGTCCGTTTTTACGAAAGGGACGAAAATTAGGTCTATTTTTCGCCTTGAAAGGCCGATCCTGAGGAAGGGCGTGGCCCTTACCCCCAGTGATATCAGAGATAATCTCTTTCAAGTCAGGGCCAAACAGCGTTTTCCCCTTGAAAGGAATATTTAGTAGCTTGTTCTTGGAAGACGCATCAGCCGACCAAGATTTCAACCAAAGCGCTCTGCGCGCCACAATAGCAAACCCAGAATTCTTAGCCGCTAACCTAGCCAATTGCAAAGTGGCGTCTAGGGTGAAAGAATTAGCCAATTTGAGAGCATTGATTCTGTCCATAATCTCCTCATAAGGAGGAGAATCACTATCGAGCGCCTTTATCAGCTCATCAAACCAGAAACATGCGGCTGTAGTGACAGGGACAATGCATGAAATTGGTTGTAGAAGGTAACCCTGCTGAACAAACATCTTTTTAAGCAAACCTTCTAATTTTTTATCCATAGGATCTTTGAAAGCACAACTATCCTCTATGGGTATAGTGGTGCGTTTGTTTAAAGTAGAAACCGCTCCCTCGACCTTGGGGACTGTCTGCCATAAGTCCTTTCTGGGGTCGACCATAGGAAACAATTTTTTAAATATGGGGGGAGGGACGAAAGGAATACCGGGCCTTTCCCATTCTTTATTAACAATGTCCGCCACCCGCTTGGGTATAGGAAAAGCTTCTGGGAGCCCCGGCACCTCTAGGAACTTGTCCATTTTACATAGTTTCTCTGGGATGACCAACTTTTCACAATCATCCAGAGTGGATAATACCTCCTTAAGCAGAATGCGGAGATGTTCCAACTTAAATTTAAATGCAATTACATCAGGTTCAGCCTGTTGAGAAATGTTCCCTGAATCAGTAATTTCTCCCTCAGACAAAACCTCCCTGGCCCCCTCAGATTGGGTTAGGGGCCCTTCAGAGATATTAATATCAGCGTCGTCATGCTCTTCAGTAACTAAAACAGAGCAGCCACGCTTACGCTGACAAGGGTTCATTTTGGCTAAAATGTTTTTGACAGAATTATCCATTACAGCCGTTAATTGTTGCATAGTAAGGAGTATTGGCGCGCTAGATGTACTAGGGGCCTCCTGAGTGGGCAAGACTCGTGTAGACGAAGGAGGGAATGATGCAGTACCATGCTTACTCCCCTCACTTGAGGAATCATCTTGGGCATCATTGTCATTATCACATAAATCACATTTATTTAAATGAACAGGAATTCTGGCTTCCCCACATTCAGAACACAGTCTATCTGGTAGTTCAGACATGTTAAACAGGCATAAACTTGATAATAAAGTACAAAAAACGTTTTAAAATAAAACCGTTACTGTCACTTTAAATTTTAAACTGAACACACTTTATTACTGCAATTGCGAAAAAACATGAAGGAATTGTACAAAATTCACCAAATTTTCACCACAGTGTCTTAAAGCCTTAAAAGTATTGCACACCAAATTTGGAAGCTTTAACCCTTAAAATAACGGAACCGGAGCCGTTTTAACACTTTAACCCCTTTACAGTCCCTGGTATCTGCTTTGCTGAGACCCAACCAAACCCAAAGGGGAATACGATACCAAATGACGCCTTCAAAGTCTTTTCTAAGTATCAGAGCTTCTCTCACATGCGACTGCATGCCATGCCTCTCAAAAACAAGTGCGCCACACCGGCGCGAAAATGAGGCTCTGCTTATGCTTTGGGAAAGCCCCTAAGAAATAAGGTGTCTAATACAGTGCCTGCCGATATTATAATATCAATATACCCAGATAAAATGATTCCTCAAGGCTAAATATGTGTTAATATGAATCGATTTAGCCCAGAAAAGTCTACAGTCTTAATAAGCCCTTGTGAAGCCCTTATTTACCATCGTAATAAACATGGCTTACCGGATCCCATAGGGAAAATGACAGCTTCCAGCATTACATCGTCTTGTTAGAATGTGTCATACCTCAAGCAGCAAGAGACTGCACACTGTTCCCCCAACTGAAGTTAATTGCTCTCAACAGTCCTGTGTGGAACAGCCATGGATTTTAGTTACGGTTGCTAAAATCATTTTCCTCATACAAACAGAAATCTTCATCTCTTTTCTGTTTCTGAGTAAATAGTACATACCAGCACTATTTCAAAATAACAAACTCTTGATTGAATAATAAAAACTACAGTTAAACACTAAAAAACTCTAAGCCATCTCCGTGGAGATGTTGCCTGTACAACGGCAAAGAGAATGACTGGGGTAGGCGGAGCCTAGGAGGGATCATGTGACCAGCTTTGCTGGGCTCTTTGCCATTTCCTGTTGGGGAAGAGAATATCCCACAAGTAAGGATGACGCCGTGGACCGGACACACCTATGTTGGAGAAACTACATTTAAACACCAAAAAACTCTTAACCATCTCCGTGGAGATGTTGCCTGTGCAACGGCAAAGAGAATGACTGGGGTGGGCGGAGCCTAGGAGGGACTATATGGCCAGCTTTGCTGGGACTCTTTGCCATTTCCTGTTGGGGAAGAGAATATCCCACAAGTAAGGATGACGCCGTGGACCGGACACACCAATGTTGGAGAAATTATCCTTGTGGATGGAACAAGGGAACTCCTCTCCAGATTCATTTTCTCTCCCTGGAAAAGAAGATTGGACAAGATATCTTAAAAAAGTGTTCTCTGAAAGTAAAGGATGATACCTGAACCATATATTGTTCAGAGAAAAAACCCTTGCCATAACCCAAGACCTAGAAGTCTGTCTAGGATGACGAAAAATCTGGAAAATTGAGAAGATCCCGATCAAGGGTACAATAAATCTCTCAGGTCTATGTTCGTTATGAACAGGCTCCCTTAATCAAAGGAGAAGATCTACTTTGAAGGACAGATCTGAACTACTTGGGGTAAAAACCTAGATTCCGTTCCCAAAACTGGGACTGGAACTGTCACTTCCCAGAGATGAAGACCCTGAACCCAGTTCAAGGGAGTCTCTCATCCTGCTTGGATAGCAGATACTCTAGAAAAAGAAATCTGCCCCTGGCAGGAAATCTCAGATTGCACTTGAAAAAAGCATGACTGATCCTGCAGAAGGCGGAAAAAGAAGCTTTCCTTTAATCTTACTCTCTTGACGAGTCATAGAAAAACTCTTTTCACCCTTAAGTTAGAGGAGAATTCTGCTAGACCATATAAACAAAGTCTCATCCTTAAAAGGAGACGTCACAAGCGTGAATTTGGAGGAAAAAAAGTATTGAATCTGCAACTGCAGAACTATAAGCCTAGGCTGTACCATTAAACCACAGGTAGGCTTCTCAGTTGACCATAGATTTCAGCCTCAACGCCCGGCGGCCAGTACAGCAAGTCCAACAAGACAAGACCTTGCTCAAAATTTTAATTAAACCTCCAGCTTCTCAACCAAGGATCCGAAAGAGAGCAGCTACCGTTCCTAGGGATCAAAGTTCTCTGAGCCATAGTAGAAAAGCTCCCTTCCACCTAGGGCACCGAGCATCTTAATGGAGACAGCAACAGGAAAATCCTTTATAAGACAGGAGACAGGGAGAAGGTATCCCTAGCTACTCCTACACCTGTGAAAATTTCCATAACACTTCTACAGCATTTCCTCAAAGGAAGAAACATCATAGAAATGATCAAGTTTACAAAAACTTCCAAGAGTTGACAACAACAAAAGGAATATTGATGACGTCCAATTAGCTAAAACCTTCTATAATAGTACATGAGGTGTGCATGCATACATCTGAAGGATATCACTTCAGCATCAGATGAAGGAATTATACTGTCCAAATCTAAAATTTCACCCTCAGAAACTACCGGCGAATCTTCCCAACCAGAGACTTAGGATAGAAGATGACCTGCGTAGCAGAAACTGGAGTAGAAACCTTGCATCTGAACTTCAAATGTCTGCAAGGCTAAATAAAAATGAAGCCCCCAATAGAGAGTTAATTCCTTCTTTTAAAACGATTAACCTCTAACTCTCCCTCACAAGCAATAAAGTGCCTGCCCACTGCCAAAATAATCCTCTTAAAGAATAAGGTGTCCCAAAGTTAAGTGCAGCTTTTTATTAGCTTATTAATTAGGATTGTTAACCCCACCAGTGCCTGCCTTCTAGCCCCAGAAGTCAAAAGGCACTTGCCAGCACGTCCAGCTGTCTGGCAGGAGGACAGCTTGCCCATATGAGAGGAAGCCACTCACAGTGACCTGCAGAAAAAAAAGAAAGGACAGAGTAAACCTACTCAGGCCTTCTATACCAGGGCAGCAAAATGATAGGAAAACGCAGCAAAGCCCACCTAACAAGTTCCTAACTGTTTAAAGCCACCACTGCCCTACTGAAGGGACTAATATGGAGTACAGCTAAACCCAGCTTGTGATGGAAGATAAGAGCAATCCTGCCCTGGCTTCAAAACAAAAAATTCTTGATAGAAGAATCTTTATCAGACACCAAATTATTTCACCTCCTCCTTGCACTAGAGGCAAAGAGAATGACTGGGGGTTGTGGGAAGGGAAGTGATACCTAACAGCTTTGCTGTGGTGCTCTTTGCCTCCTCCTGCTGGCCAGGAGTGATATCCCCAACAGTAATTGATGATCCCGTGGACTCACTGTCATAAGAAAGAAAGGTAGATTGTGCTATCACATCAACAATAGAAGTGGTCACTTCAGAAGTGGTACATTTGCATAAACATATTGCAAGGATTCTTCAAAATAATATCTAAAATCTCACTTTTAGATTCCTATAAATTAAAGGATTGCAAAAATAATTTGACATCTCGATTTAAAAATAAGGGGAAGATTTGAATTATATATGGTGGGATAGGACAACTTTTGATCAATTTGTTTTTTTTGTATATAGTGCTCTGAAAAAGAACAAATAGATACAAAACATAAATTATGCTTACCCGATTATTTAATTTCCATCGAGGGGAGGAGAGTCCCCGGGTTCATCCATTACTGTTGGGAATTAAGAACCTGGCCACCAAGAGAAGGCAAAGACACCCCAGCCAAAGGCTTAAATACCTCCCATACTCTTCTCATCCCCTAGTCATTCTGCCGAGGGAACAAGGAACAGTAGAAGAAACATGAGGGTATAAATGGTGCCAGAAGATAAATAAAATTTAGGTCCGCCCATCGGAGATAAGGCGGGAGCCGTGGACTCTCCTCCCCTCGATGGAAATGAAATTATCAGGTAAGCATAATTTATGTTTTCCCATCTAAAGGGGAGGAGAGTCCACGGCTTCATTCATTACTGTTGGGAACATATACCCAAGCTCTAGATGACACTGAATGAAACCGGGAGGGTAAAAGGCGGACTCTAATCTGAGGGCACCACCGCCTGCAAAACCTTTCCCCCAAAAACAGCTTCTGCAGAAGCAAAAATGTCAAATTTGTAAAACTTCGTAAAATTGTGTAAGGAGGAACAGGTAGCCGCCTTACAAATTTGCTCCATAGAGGCCTCATTCTTGAAGGCCCAAGAAGAAGCCACAGCTCTAGTTGAATGAGCCATGATCCTCTGAGGAGGCTTATGTCCCGCTGTCTCATAGGCCAAGCGAATCAAGCTTCTCAACCAAATGGACAAAGTAGTACAAGAGGCTTTCTGCCCCCTGCGCTTCCCTGAATACACCACAAAAAGAGATGTAAACTGTCTGAAATCCTTCGTAGCCTGAAGATAGAACTTCAGGGCACGAACCACATCCAGATTATGAAGTAACCTCTCCTTAGAAGAAGAAGGGTTAGGACACAAAGAGGAATCACTATTTCCTGATTGATGTTACGGTTAGACACCACTTTGGGAAGAAACCCCAAACCAGTACGAAGCACAGCCTTATCTGCATGAAAAACCAGATAAGGTGGCTCACATTGCAAGGCAGCCAGTTCAGATACCCTGCGTGCTGATGCAACGGCCAACAGAAAGAGAACCTTCCAGGACAGAATCTTAATGTCAATGGAATGCATAGGCTCAAACGGAACCCTCTGCAAAACCTTAAGAACAAAGTATAAACTCCATGGGGGAGCAGACTATCTAAAGACAGGCCTAATTCTAGACAGAGCCTGAACAAAAAATTGGATGTCAGGGAGCTCAGCGAGTCTCCTATGCAACAAGACTGACAATGCCGAAATCTGTCCCTTTAAAGAACTAGCGGCAAGAACCTTCTCCAAACCGTCTTGGAGAAAAGACAAAATCCTGGATACCTTCATCCTATGCCAAGGATATCCATGCTTTTCACACCAGGACAAGTAAGTCCTCCACACCTTATGGTAGATGCGACGAGTGACTGGCTTCCTTGCCTGAATAAGAGTATCAATCACACTCTCCAAAAAGCCTCTCTTGGTTAAGACTAGGCGTTCAATCTCCACGCAGTCAGCCTCAGAGAATGGAGATTTTGATGTTGAAAGGAGCCCTGTTCTAGCAGATCCCAGTGAAAGGGAAAAAACCACGGCGGGGAGGATGACATGCCCACCAAATCCGCAAACCACGTCCTCCGCGGCCTCAATGGTGCAATCAGAATGGCCGAAGCCCGCTCCTATTTGATGCGTGCCATTACACGAGATAGAAGTGGTAACGGTGGAAAAATGTAAGGTAGGCCTGAACCCCCAAGGTACCGCTAAGGCATCTATTAGTTCTGCCTGGGGATCCCTGACCTCAACCCGTTTAGGGAAAGCTTGCAATTGAGTCTGGGCGCCTTGAGATCTATCTCCGCAATCCCCACCTGAGACAAATCTCTGCAAACACTTTGGGGTGAAGAGACCATTCCCCCAGATGGAAGGACTACCTGCTGAGAAAGTCTGCTTTCCAGTTGTCCACACCTAGAATGTGAATCGCTGAGAGTGAGCAGCTGTGGGACCGACTCCAAGATCCGATATAACCTCCCTCATGGCTAGGAAGCTCCTCGTACCCCCTGGTGGTTGATGTAAGCCACTGAGGTAATGTTGTAGGTCTGGAATCTGATAAAGCTGAACGACCCCAGAAGAGGCCATGCCTTCAGAGCATTGTAGATTGCTCGGAGTTCCAGAATATTTATCGGAAGGAGAGACTCCTCCCTGGGCCATTTTCCTTGTGCTATCCTGGAACCCCAAACAGCTCCCCATCCTGTCAGACTCGCGTCCATGGTCATAATCTCCCAGGACAGTCTCAAGAAGAATGTCCCCATGGACAGTTGCTCCGGACGTATCCACCACGAGAGGGAGATCCGAGCATCCATGGATATCTGCTGTGATAGAACTGAATGATCGCCGTTCCACTGTCTCAACATGCACAATTGAAGAGGTCTGAGATGGAACCTGGCAAATGGAATGATGTCTATGCTGGAAACCATGAGTCCGATCAACTCCATACACTGAGCCACCGAGGGGCTTGAGGAGGACTGAAGGGCAAGACAAGAGGACGCAATCTTCCTGCGTCGATGGTCTGTCAGAAAAAAATTCATGGACATAGAGTCTATTATCATACCCAGGAACTCTTTCCTGACTTTTTTCCAACCGTGAGATTGGAGCAAAAAAAGAAGAGCCCTTGAATGATCCTCTGCGAGACTGAGTAATGGCGCCTGGACTAGGATGTCGTCCAGATAGGGCCCCACAGCAATGCCTCTGGCTACTGCAAGTAGCGCCCCCAGAACCTTTGTGAAGACTTTCGGGGCTGTCACTAGACCAAAGGGAAGGGCCACAAACTGGAAGTGTTGATATAGAAACGCAAATCTCAGGAACTTAAAGTGGTCCCTTTGGATTGGCACATGAAGGTAAGCGTCCTTCAAGTCTATGGTTGTCACAAACTGTCCCTCTTGAACTAGGGGCAGAATAGATCTGATTGTTTCCATTTTGAACGATTAAACACTCAGAAACTTGTTTAAACACTTAAGGTCCAGAATCGGGTGGAACGTGCCCTCCTTCTTTGGAACCACAAAAAGATTTGAATAGTACCCTAGACCCCTTTCTGCTTGGGTACTGACACAATGACACCTAGAAAGGAGAGATCTCTCACACATTCTAGAAAAGCTTCTCTCTTTTCCGGTCTTGAAGACAGGTTTGATAGGAGGAATGTGCCCCTGGGCGGATGGGATCTGAACCCTATTCTGTAGCCCTGGGCGACAACGTCCAGAACCCAAGGATTCTGAACGTCCAGGAACCATGCTTCTGAGAAGAGAGATAATCTGCCCCCTACTTGGCCATGGACCGGTCGGGGGGCGCCCCCTCATGCCGACTTTGTCTCGGCGGGCTTCTTGCTCTGCTTAGACTTGTTCCAAGAATGAGCCGGTTTCCAAGTTCCCTTAGACTGGTCCGGTTTCGCGGCAGTCTGCTGGCGCTGGGCCTTGTCCGCAAGAAAGGGACAAAAAGTAGATCCTTTAGGCTTAGCCTTCTTATCCTGCGGTAGGAAATCTTCCTTGCCTCCCGTAACCTTGGATATGATCGAATCCAATCCTGGACCAAACAGAATCTTTCCTTGAAAAGGCAGGGACAACAGCCTCAACTTAGAGGTCATGTCCACAGACCAAGATTTTAGCCACAGAGCCCTGGGAGCTAAAAACGGAAAAACTTTACACCTTAACTTTCAAGCGAATTATTTGCATATTGGCATCACATATGAAAGAATTGACGATCTTTAGCGCCTTAATCTTGTCCTTTATCTCGTCGATGGAAGTCTCCCCCTCGACCATTTCACACAGGGATTCACACCAATATGTCGCAGCTCCGGCGACCGCGGCTACAGCCGCTGCCGGCTGAAAAACAAACCCTGTGTGTTGAAACAACTTTCTTAACATGTTTTCCAACTTTTTATCCATGGGCTCTTTGAACAAAGAACTATTCGAGGGGTATAGTTGTCTACAGGGAACAGTTTCTTAAAGGAAGAAGAAGGGAAAAAGGAAGAACCTAATAGCTCCCATTCATTCTTAATAATATTTGCCATCTTTACAGGAATTGGGAAGGCCTGAGGCACCACCCTGTACTCATATACCTTATCAAGCTTAGGAATAGCAGGTTCTTCTGGAAGTTTTGGTTCCAGAACTTCCAGAGTAGCAAGCACTTGTCTCAGCAAAAAGTGCAAATTTACCATCCTAAACCTAAAGTCAGGCTCCTCCGCAGCCAATAGGTTTAGATGACACGGACTCCAACACAGAAGGGGCCTCTTCCGAAGAGTCGGTGTGGGCCTCGTCATCGTATAACGCCTCAGAGATTTCCACAGGCATAGACAACTCCTGGGCAGGCGTGCCTTGATACGCCCTACCCTTGCGCTTAGCAGAATGTGGCATGGATCACTTTCGATACCGCCGTTTGCAGTTGATCTGCAAAATCTGATGGCCAACGAATCTCTCCAGCAGGTTTAATGGTTGGACCCTGGGGCACTGCATGTGCAATAGGAGATGGATGCAGGGAACGCACCTCATGGGACGAGGACCCCTCAGAGGTGGACGGCTCAGTAGTACTAGACATCCGTTTGCTCTTAGATGTCGTAACTTTATTAAGGCATGTGGAACATAGTTGAGCAGGCTGATCTACTAGAACCTCCTCACAATAAACACAGGAATGAGACCTTGTTAAAGAGGGTGAGCCCTCCAACGCGTCAGAGTCCTCCATAACTTGTGCTGTTATTAAGGACTAGATTAACTTAATAAACAGGCACCTTTATAACCTCCAATGGCCGGAGCAATCACCACCTCCTATGACCGGGGCTACAGAAACCGTTTCGTCTCCTGCACCGCTGATCAACAGAGGAAGATAGATAGCCACACCCGGTCACATGGAATGACCGGCAGGAACCTCCCCTGCCTAAGGAAAAAAAGTATGGCGCTCCAAAAAAGGGTTGCGCCCTACTCCCGTAAGTCTCCTGAAAGTTCCACACAGTGCCAGAGCCTCATCTTGCACATTACACAGCAACGACACAAACAATATAATGTATAACCCCCCTGTTCAATAATTCTTTCCAGGAATATTAATCCTTGATTCTCTAAAGATAAAAGGCATCACACTGTGACCCTGTTTTCCGTGTTATCATTATATAATAAAAATTAAACGATCTTACCAGAATCTACGCTGTGGAACAGGAACACGGCCTTTCAAGTTTGACAGGTTAGTAGCCTCGCTCCTGACATGGACTTGAGTGAAGAAAGCAGGCAGCAAAACTTGTCAATGCTGATTGCTTGTGGAGTTGTTAATAAGAGTCGGGATGGTTTCGCAGAAAGACTCTCCCTGCATCTCCGGACTCTAACTTTCGCCCAGGCTCTCACTGAGAGGCTGACAGGACTACTTAAAACTTCAGTCCCATTCTGAAGAGTACTACCCTCCATAAGAGACTACTCCGATCTTTGGCACTTCTCTGCCGTCATCCTGTGACAAAAGGCAAAGAATGACTGGGGAATGAGGGGAGTGGGGGAGGTAATTAAGCCTTTGGCTTGAGTGTCTTTGCCTCCTCATGGTGGCCAGGTTCATAATTCCCAAAAGTAATTAATGAAGCTGTGGACTCTCCTCTCCTTTAGATGGAAATATATTTTTAAATTTGTATATGGCACCTCATTCACTAGTTTTTATTATGCAATGATACATGTTTGGTCAGTAGCGGGCCGACTCAAAAGAGGGCCCTCTTAGTGCAAACATTTTTTGGGCACCGCCACAGGTAACTCAATAGTAATAATATACATGCTGCTCTGTATAATCATTTTGAGGATAGATTATTATACTTTATTTATAAAGTGCCAACAAATTCTGCAGCGCTGTCCATGGGTAGAAAAGATAATAGGACGACGACTAAGATACAATATTTTTATCAAACAAAATGCATGAGGAATTGAGGGCCCTTTTCCTGCAGGAACTTAGATGATGGATAGATAGATCTGCACTAATAAAAGGCTTTTACGCATTCTGCACATGCCCATGTATAGACTAACTGCTATGCCCCTCCAAGCACTTGGGCCCTGGTGCCACTGCAACTGGTGCACCAATGGTAGTTCCGCCCCTGTGTATGGTTAAGGCCTTTGTAGATACTGAAATCAATAAGTAAAGATTTGCTGCTACAGATAAGGATTTGTGGGCATATTATGGTACCCTGCAACTGTAGGCAAGCAGTGACGCGTTCTGATTGCAATACATATATTAGTATTCCTTGCTGCATGCATGTACACTGATCAGTATCACTCAGACAGGAAGCAGTGTAGACTGGCCTGCTTCCAACTGGATGTATTAAACACCTACTGCTGTTTTAGGACAAATCAGTACAAAAACCTATTGCTCAACTTAAAAATGTTAGATCAGCGTTACACTAGCAGCAAAAACTCTTAGAGACACAGAGAGAG
>NC_069504.1:128296465-128316465 GCF_027579735.1 Bombina bombina | reverse complement strand
AAAAAAAACATAAAATTATATAAATTTAAAATTTCCATCTGTAGGAGGAGAGTCCACTGCTTCATTCATTACTTGTGGGAATTAAGAACCTGGCCACCAGGAGGAGGCAAAGACACCCCAGATAAAGGCTCAAATACCTCCCCCACTCCCCTCATCCCCCAGTCTTTCTGTCAAGGGAACAAGGAATAGTAGGAGAAATATCAGGGTATAAATGGTGCCAGAAGAATAAAATTAAATATAGGTCCACCGGAGAAACGGGCAGGAGCAGTGGACTC
Source organism: Bombina bombina (assembly GCF_027579735.1). NCBI lineage: Eukaryota > Metazoa > Chordata > Amphibia > Anura > Bombinatoridae > Bombina > Bombina bombina. The sequence continues at coordinate 128,316,190 of NC_069504.1, read as the reverse complement.
TTCTCCCATAGATGGAAATTAAATTATCAGGTAAGCATAATTTATGTTTTACATCTTAATGGGAGGAGAGTCCACTGCTTCATTCATTACTTGTGGGAACAAATACCCAAGCTCTAGAGGACACTGAATGAAAAAAATGGGGAGGGTAAAAGGAGGCGGACCCTAAACTGAGGGCACCACAGCCTGCAGAACCTCTCCCCCAAAAATTTGTAACATTTTGCAAAAGTATGTAAAGAAGACCAAGTCTTACAAATCTTCTCCATAGAAGCCTCGTTTTTAAAGGCCCATGAAGAATGAGCCGTGATCCTTTGAGGAGGCTTATGTCCCGCTGTCTCATAGGCCAGATAGATGCTCCTCAACCAAAAAGACAGTGAAGTGGAAGAGGCCCTCTGCCCCCTGCGCTTCCCTGAAAATACAACAAAAAAAGACAAAGTTCTATCTAGACTCCTTCGTAGCTTGAAGATAAAACTTCAAGGCCCGAACCACATCCACATTATAAAGCAACCGTTCCTTTGACGAGGAAGGATTAGGACACAAGGAAGGAACTACAATTTCCTGATTGATGTTACAATTCGATACAACCGATGCAATAGCCAGTCGGAATAGGCCTTTCCAGGAAAGTTTTTTTTTTTTCTCCAAAATTGTTTTATTGAAAGATTTTTTGCAGAAGTAAACAAATAATCATTGAATATAAAATCTATACACGATATCAACCAATAAAGATAGATGCATCAAATACAGCAGTATACAAAGTGTCCAGTTATTGAAAATATTTGCATAGATCCTTTTTGCTGTATCAAAACATTCAGCAAACACTAATGGTATGTCACATTATCAACAAGAGTTGGTAATATATCCAATAGAGACGTGCCTATTATGTACCTCAGTAGTAATGAACAGAATTACATAGTATATTCTCAGGGTGACTAGTAGCCAGACAATATAAAGTCTATTCACGGATCATGGGGAAGAGGATGTGAGAAGGAGTAGGGGGAAAGAAGGAAAGAGAAGAGGAGAAAAAAAAAAAAAAAACAACATCCCGGGAGAATGGAGTTCCTCCCTTCTATTCATAGAGTTTAGCGCGGCAGATAGGATTGTCATTATTTATGGAGCCAGGTATCCCATATTAGCCAGTAGGTATCCATATGATCAATCAAATTAAATAAATATCTTTCCATGCTAGCCATGTAGTCTATTACAGCATTGATTTCTACGAGGAGCGGAGATTCAAGGGACTTCCGGGCCCGAGTGATGCACAACTTTGCTGCCGTAAAAATGTATATCAGCAATCTCCTTGACATCTGCGGCGTATCGTTGGCTATTATATGTAACAAAGCGTTGGCGGGTGATATCTCAGCAATAAGTTTCAAAGAATTGCATAGGCTCCCGATAATGAAGTTAGTTTCGGGCACTCCCACCAGATATGTAGGTCTATGCCCGTTGCTCCACAACCATGACAGAACAAGGGCGAGGCCTCAGGGTACATTTTGGCAAGTCGGGCTGGGGTTCTATGCCACTTCAGGAGCACTATTATATATACTTCCAGCATAGTAACACAGTGTATGGTCTTTTAGTAAGTGAGATAGCACATTCCCAGTCGTGATCAGAGAAATTAATATCCATCTCCCTAATCCATGCTTTATATTGCCACGGTACACCTGGGGTAAGGTCTTCATGCTGCTTCATAGTAGGTGAAGATGTTAGGTGCTACTATCCCCCTACGTGGGAATGATCTCTGCAGCATATTATAGGCTATTCTATGTGCTTTATTTTGCTATATATAGTGAGAAAATAGTTTATGTATATGAAGCAAAGCGGAATGCAGCGAACAAATATAGCACCTTCGGGATCAAGGACATTTTAACTGAAGCTACCCTCCCTAGCCAGGACAGTTCTTTGAAGTCCCATTTTTCCAACAGTAGCTTAAGATTGTGGATGAGTCGAAATTATCATGGATTAATTGATCCAGGTTAGCACTCAGGAGTATACCCAAGTGCTTAAGGTTTTGTGTTGACCAGGAAAATGGGTAGAGAGCTTGAAGTCTTAGTAAAGTGGAGTGGTCCATCTGTATGGGATATCCTTCTGTCTTTTTATAATTGATTTTATAGTAGCTCATTTCACCAAAATGATGAATCACACTGAAGACTGCGGGCATGGAAGATATTGACTCCTTTAGGAGTAGGGTCACATCATCCGCGAAAATAACTATTCAGATCGGATTGTCTAATCTTTTGGGCAAAAGGTTCCATCACAAGCGCGATGAGCGGTGAAAGAGGGCATCCCTGCCTAGTCCCGTTGCGGATTGGGAATTGCGAAGAGCAGAATCCCATTCCCTTCACTCGGGCGTGTGGAACCGAGTATAGGGTTTTAACCGCCTTGATAAAGGGTTCGGGAAATCCAAAGGCTCAAAGAACTTCCCAAATATATTCCCATCTGACCCTGTCGAAGGCTTTTTCAGCATCCAACGACAGGGCCACCATAGGGATGTTTAGACTTTGTTCTTCCACGAAGACTGAAATCAGTCTTCTGGTGTTGTCTGGACCTTGTCTACCCAACATGAAACCAACTTGATCATGGTGTATTATCGTCGGGAGGAGATGGACAATCCTTTTCGCTATAAGTTTCGAATAAAGTTTAGTATCTAGATTATTGAGAGAAATGGGATGGTAATCACTACATTCAGTCTGATCTTTTCCTGACTTTGGAATAGGAATGATAGTGGCCTCCAAAAATTCCCTTCGGATCATGCCTGCTTCCCTGATCTCATTAAAGAGGTTTCTCAATATTATAACTATTTGCGGTTTCAGTTTCTTATAAAACGTCCCTGTGAAGCCGTCCGTTCCGGGAGGCTTGTTATTTTGGATCTGTTTTAGGACTTCCTCAACCTCTCTTAATGAGAACGGTTGCGCTAACTTTTTTCCATCTTCCTTCGCCAGCTGTGGTAAATTCAAGACTTTCAAAAAGTTCGAGATGTCCTGGTGCGACACTGATTTAGGGCGCTCATGTTCCTCAATATTATAAAACTTGGAATAAAATTCCGCAAACACTGTCCCAGGAGTGTATGCGGTCCGTCCCCCATGCAATATAAAGGGGATTCTCTCTGCCGCCGCTCTCTGACGAAGCTTTTTTGCTAAAAGCGAATCCGCCTTGTTACTTTTAGAATACATGAGCTGTTTAAATCTTGTTGCAGCCTCTTGGACTCTTTCAGTTTCTCTGTCCTTGATAAGGGCCTTGAGTCATAAAATTTCCTCTGAGAGAATTAGAGTAGGGTTGATTTTGTTCAACCTGCCTGCCTAAGATCGCACATCAATTTGCCTAAGGGTGCACCCTTATCTTTTTTGCAGGAAAGAAGTTTTATGTCAAGCGCATGCATAGGCTCAAACGGAGCCCTGGGCAAAATTTTAAGAACCAAGTTTAAGCTCCAAGGAGGAGCAGAATTTCTAAAGACAGGCCTGATCCTAGACAGAGCCTTAACAAAAGACTGAATATCAGGAAGCTCCGCTAGCTTCTTGTGTAACAGTACAGATAAAGCCGAAATCTGACCCTTTAAGGAACTAGCAGTAAGACCCTTTTCCAGTTCGTCCTGGAGAAAAGCCAGAATCCTGGATTATCCTAACCTTGTGCCAGGGATATCCACGTTCCTCACACCAGGATAAGTAGGTCCTCCACACCTTATGGTAGATGCGCCAAGTGACCGGCTTCCTGGGCTGAATGAGAGTATCAATCACTCTATCTGGATTACTTAAAACTCCAGTCCCATTTCAAAGAGTACTACCCTCCATAAGAGACTCCGAATTTTCTGACACTTCTCTACCAACCTCCTGTGGCGAAAGACAAAGAATGAGGATGAGGGGAGTGGGGGAGGTATTTAAGCCTTTGGCTGGGGTGTCTTTGCCTCCTCCTGGTGGCCAGGTTCTTAATTCCCACAAGTAATGAATGAAGCAGTGGACTCTCCTCCCATTAAGATGGAAACCGCAGTCAAACCAAAATGCTACAAATGCAATTTAGAACTGTTAAAGTGGTGGTAAATTTACTGTCTCTTTACTTTTCCTAACTACCTCGCAAACCTGCTTCCTCCACTCCCTTCATTGCTTCTTTCAGTTACAGTCACGTAGAGATTGGTCCCACCTGCTCTCTACGTAGTAAGTAATGCACACTCCCAATATGGAGAATGCCATGCATGCACATTAGCTCCGAAAACAACTCTAAATGTAAACAATGAATCACAAGATTCATTGTTTACTTCATGATTGGAGCGGACGCGAGCAAGCAAACTGTGGCTTGATTCCTCTTTGTTGTATTTTCTATAGTACACCTTATCAAACTGACTAGTTACTTATTTTTTAGGCCTATAGAGAACTTAAAGGTCTCCTATAAATGCATGCACTGAAGTTCTCCATAAGTACTGTGGAGAACAGCATTAGAAAACATTTCCTTTGAGCGTGTGTTGTGTGCACAACTGCACATCATGGAATTATTCTTGATGTTAGCAGGAATTTCTGTTGCAAGGTGTCTGGATGATGCTATATCAAAGTATTTGGCTAAAACTCCACACTTATCCTCTACTTATATCCAACACACATAAAACCAATATGTTTAGAAAAATGCACTGTATATACTTGTGGGTTTATAAGTTTGTGCAAGGCTATGAAGAATCAATATTCCTGCTGGTTTATAATTATAAAAATAAATATATGTTCAATATCTAACAAAGCATTTATCTTCCTATATTAGCTTCCACAAATCCTAATAGTTGCTGTTATGGAGCCAACACCATTCTGGAAAGTACTACCTTTTCAGAAAGCATAACTAAAACAAATATTAATGAGCTTTAGATTTAAAAGAACATTAAAATGAACATTTAAATTCCATAAAATGTTTAATTATGCAGAGCAATAAAATTTACTTTATAAAAGGCAAAACCAAGAAACTGGTCACTGCAGTGTGGGACCACCCATTTATTACGTGGCCTGGTTTTCTGATGCATTGCAGAGCTCACTTTCATTTAAAGCCGATCACCACTGGAACACTTTGCATATGCTGAAACTGACTATTGAAGGGCCTCTGTATGCCTGCATACGCTGTAAGTGCTCCAGCCCCAAACACATATCACCTGCCTCTGTATGCCAGCATACGCTGTAAGTGCTCCAGCCCCAAACACATATCAATGCCTCTGTATGCCAGCATATGCTGTAAGTGCACCTACATTTTTAAAGGGACAGTCTACTTGAAAATTGTTATTGCATAGAAAAAATATGTATATAATCCCTTTATTACCCATTCTCCAGTTTTGCATAACCAGCATTAATATACTTTTTACCTCTGATTACCATGTATCTAGGCCTCTGCAGACTGCCCCCCTGATCTCAGTTCTTGCATTTTATCCAATCAGTACCGACTCATAGATAACATTGTGCTAACTCTCATGGAGTTATATGACACACATGCTCTAGCAGTGTCTAACTGTGAAAACTGTCAAAATGCACTGAGATAAGAGGCGGCCTTCAAAGGCTTAGAAATTAGCATATGAGTTTACTTTGGTTTTGCTTTTAACAAAGAATACCAAGAGAACAAAGCAAATTTGATGATAAAAGTAAATTGAAAAGTTGTTAAAAATTTTGACTAGACTGTCCCTTTAAGTTAAGAATATTAGAGATTAACAACATATATTTAGTTTATCTGTCTTACTCAAGTTTATGGTTTTGCACACAGATTGCAATACTTCCTGCTCTGTATGACTTGAAAATTATATAGGACATGTAGGAAGCAGACGGCTAATTTTGTGGAAGTGACATTGGCTCTTGACATTTACACACTGGGACAAGGGACAGGAAACCTATTGGAGCAAATTCAGGACAGCATAGCTTAGCCCTTAGTGAGAATTAATGAGAGTCCTGATTTGGTTAACAGACAAAAACAGGGACATGCTGCCCAAATGTAGGACTTTAAGCCTTGGGCTGGGGGTCTGTCTCCTCCTGGTGGCCAGGTGTTATATTTCCCAAAAGTAAGAAATGAAGTCATGGACTCTCCCTGCCTTATGGAAAGAAATAGGGAAGTCTGGTCACCTTATTAATAGCCATAAATGAATATGTTGCCCTTAAAGCTTCTAAAATATTGATATGCTGCCCCCACTGATATACACCATGTGTAAATGCACTAATGGCCAATCAGCTAAAAACAGCTCTAGCACAGGGATAAGAAAATATCTCAGTAATAAAAGGGTTAAACAACTGCAGTAAAGATATTAGTGCATTCCATTTTTTTCACACTAATCTAGTATTCTAATGTATCACAAGACAGCAAAAAACAATTTATGTAAGAACTTAATTATAAATTCATTTCTTTCATGGTGGCTAGAGTATGTATGGGATATACATTACTATAAGGAGGCAAAGTTTCCCAAACCTCAGAGCCTATAAATATTCCTCCCACCTCACACATACTTCAGTTTTACAAATAGCCAAGTAGTGAGGTGTTTAAAGAGAAAAAGCCAATAATGAGGATTAGGAAAAAAAGATGTGCTATAAACAAATATATAACAACCCCAAATGGGTGAGGCCTTGTGGACTCTAGCCACCATGAAAGAAATTAAATTTATCAGGTAAGTTCTTACACAAATTATGTTTTCTTTCATAAGGTGGCTGGAGTCCACAAACTGTTACTTATGGGATATAATACCCAAGATGTGGAAATCCCCGAGTAACAAGAAAGGGATGGATAAAATAAAAACAGCTTTTTTTCACTGAGAATTAAATCCCAAAATAATGTCTTTTTATGACAAAGAAATTCAAAATATAAGCACAATTTATCAAAGTGAGACAACTGTTTGAATTACGTGATATAAAATGTAAACATGAGTCACAAGCTACTTCAGTTGTTTTACAATAAGCACCCTTTGCTTTGGTAGAAACGTGTTCAACACTCAGTTCTTATGGTAATTTCAGGGACTGTTCGAAATAGGTTAAAAACACTTTATTTTGACAGGGTGAGGTGGGAATACTTGTGGAAGGTTATGAGATCATTCAGACTGCCCGACCAATTCATTACGGCAGTAAGATCACTATACTCCTGCACTTCGGCAACAGTGCAAGGGGTAGGCTTTAAATCTGAGAGCTTTAACATCTCGAATGGTACGAGACAGGGATGTCCAGTCTCCCATGCTATTCGCGATGGCAATCGAGCCTTTAGCACTAGCAATTAGACAGGAGGAGGGAATTAAGGGTATAACATTCAGAGATACTTGCCACAAGATTGCTCTTTTTGCCGATGACATCACACCGATATTGGCCTCCTCCAAAACTTCTCTACCGGAAGCTTTAAACATTATATCCCACTTTAGAAACGTTACTACAAGCTAAATGTTACCAAGACAGAAGTATTCCCCGTAGGCTTATCATGTGTGGATGTGACCTACTTAAAGAGGAAATTCAATTTCAAAAGGTCAAATGTCTATTTTAAACATTTAGGGGTTTATCTTAGCCCGGACATGTCCACAGTTATCTCTAAGAACTTTTCGGACAGGTTTGCTGAATTCCAATGACTCCTTAACTCCTGGGAATTCACAGAAATTTCCTGGTGGGGAAGGATTGCGGCAGATAAAATGTATTTTCTCCCAAAATTAACATATTTATTTCGATGCATCCCTATACAAATCCCCAGACATATTCTCAATAGGATGCAAAGTCTTATTACATCTTATATTTGGAAGGGAAAAAGGCCCCGTGTAGCAAGGAAGACGCTTAAAAAATCAGTCGCAAGAGGATTAGCCCTCCCCAGTGTCACTTCGTACCATGATGCCGCTAGACTCTCACATATTTTAGGGTGGAGCACTACGGATATTCCCCTTAGATGGCAAGAGGTGGAGAGAGCTTTGATACCAGACCATATTCAGCTGACTGATTTAATTTGGATGCTATCCTATTATAGGGAAAAGATTGGTATCCCTCATCCCATTATCTTAGATGCAATCTCCTTTTGGGACAAACAGAGACACAATCTAAATATAGCTCCTCACCCGTCTCCTCCATTCAATAGTGAGCATGGCGAGTTGTTTACAGGAGACAAGTACACATTTTTGGGCTAGGCTGGGGAACCTGAATATGGCAGATCTACATACAGTTGGGGTCTGGCTTATGCCCTCTGCTTTTATAGAGAAGATTGTAGTACCTAAGTGATTGCACTTTGAGATCTTGAGATTTTTTAGCTTTATACATAGTTGGGGATTACTTAAAGGAGGCTGTAGGGAAAGAACCAAATTGGAAGTCCTTTGGCTAAGAGGACATAAACCTAGAGGATTAGTATCACAAATACATTACCTTTTAACGAATGACCTACACTCATCTAAGACCAATTCACAGATAGCATGGGAAAGGGACCTTAATCTGACAGTGGACACAAAAAAATGGTTTGGGGAACTACTATCAGCTAATAAATTCTTGCATTGTTTCACGTTGTGGAAAGTGCACTATAAAGTCGTAGTGAGATGGCACCTAGTCCTAACGAGGCTACACCAGATCTATAAAAATACATCTCCATTATGCTGGAGGGAGTGCAGTCAGTTATGGACATGGATACATGTCTGGTGGGATTGCCCCAAGATCAGACCCTTTTGGAGGGCGTGCTTTGCACTCATAGGAGACTTGCAATACAATTTGCAATGAGCTCCAGAGGTAGGTTTATTGCATCTCCAATTTCCAAAGATGCCCTTGGCCAGGAAAGCTTTTCTTATGTACTTCTTAACAGCGGCCAAATTAGTTATAGCTAGGGAGTGTAAGCAAGTATCCCCCCCCCCCCAACTCTCCAAAAGGTTATTGACCTTACCACATGCATTAGAAAAATGGAGAAGTACATTTATGGTATAATGGATAGGGGAATCCTTCAGCAGATATGGGAACCACTCTTCACAGACTACTCCAGATTTTTTTATTTATTTTTTTGGTCCCAAATTTATTAGGATAAATTCATGGGGTGCTTATCTACTGGTGTACTGGTTCCTATCACGGTTTAGTCTGTTTTATGGATATGTATGCAGTGACATAAATGTGCTTTGGTCATACGGATACATGTGCCATTATTTACAACTCATACTCATTCCCAAAATAGACACTTCGGTTGAGCTTATAGTAATTACCATTGGTAATATCACTCTAATCAGACAAAATATATTTCATGGGAGTTTCAAATATTATATATTCTACCTATTTTATTTCATTATATTTATTTTATGTTTTATTTAGAAAAACAAATTATGTTTAGCTGATAATCTCATTTTCTACTGAAGGGAAGAGTCCACAACTGCATTCATTACTTTTGGGAAATACAGAACCTGGATACCAGGAAGAGGCAAAGACACCCCAGTCAAAGGCTTAAATACCTCCCCAACTTCGCTCATCCCCCAGTCATTCTACCAAGGGAACAAGGAACAGTAGGAGAATTATCAGGGTGAAAAAAGGTGCCAGAAAAACAAAAAAATTACAGCCGCCTCATAGAGAATAAACACGGGCCGGAGCTGTGGACTCCCTTCAGAAGAAAATGAAATTATCAGGTAAGCATAATTTATGTTTTTCTTCTTTAAAAGTTAAGAGTCCACAACTGTATTCATTACTTTGAAACAACGGGTGGGTACAAAAGGCGGCCCCTTCAAAAGGCACCACAGCCTGAATTACTCAACACCCTAAAATGTAAGTACAAACGACACGGGAGATAACCCAAGCCCACGTAACTGCACATTAGTTACACTGCCGGCAAAGCCGAACTAAAAACCACTCAGACCTAGAGTCCGTCAAGCCCAAACAACCTCCGAGGCGTCCGCCCACATGTCACAAATCCCAAGAAGGTACCCGGCCAAAGACAAGGACTGCATCTGCCCCCCAAAAGGGAAAACAGAGTCCAGGAAAAATAGGAACTTTTCCCACTCAACACCTATAGAAAAACCCATGGTTGTCTTACAATAGGAATGCCCAGTGAGACAAGCTCCCTAGAAACACAAGGTCCGAAGAAAAAGGATCCATACACAGGGAAATATGTACCAAAAAAAACTTGAGGAACACCCTCATATCCCTGATCCTGTACCGCACCCTAAGGTACTCCAGGAAAACCATGAGTCCCCCATTGCCTCATAACATATCTAGACCTGCAGGCTAGACAGGCAGAGACAGCAGAAACAGGATAACTATCCCAGCAGCTAGAAGAGTTCTCCAAAAGAACCCCAAACCGCCTAAATAGGAACTCTCAATGACTAGCTTCCAGAAGGAAAGCTGACTCACCATTGCTAACCCAAACCACCCAAAGGTGCTTCAAAGCTTGTTAGCATCCAGACAAGTGCAATTAGCTGTAGCTGGATACACCATCACAGAAGAAATTGCAGTGGATGGCTCCAACTGCAAACTTTCCAAGAGCTTACAGCCCTCCGAATAGCGGGCTCCAAGGAGCACCCCCTCCCGGCACCAGTAGAAAAGAGGAGGACATCCAAATTCCTCCCACAAAGGAGAGGACCAGCACTAAGAAAATGGTCAACACTGCATAGAGTAACCGATCCCCAACCTTCCCTCCAGGATAACAGTCCCAGCCCAAAGGCTAATCAAAGACCGAAGACAAGAGTCCCAAACCTCTGGAAGAGAAAAGAAGGATCAATGAGGAACAAAGTCCCTGGTTAGACCGCTGCTACAAACGGCATGCTACTGCGAGTCAGGATAGACATTGTGCTCGGGTACAAGACCCCCTACACGCTGTCTTTGTCAAAAAAAAGGAACACTTCCCAAGGGAAGAAGGCCCTCAAACCCTCAGCATTCATATATAAGATCCAACACCTAGCAAAAGCCCCAAAGGGAGCAAACCCATAGCCTCCCGCTGCAGGAACGGAGGAACCAGACACTACGTCACAGCTCCCATTCCAGGATTCTGAAATGCAAGAAGGGAAAAAACCCCTGCAAGGCAAGAACCTAGGACCCTCAAGACTCCACAGATGCTAAGGTAACTCCGAACCCAGAAAATCCAATGCCCACTCTAGAAGAGAAGGGAAAGAAAACAATGGAAAAACACCATACCATAGAGACGAGACCCCTAGGCCATATCGCCAACCCAGTTGAAAGACACCTGGGGTATACAGGAACATCTTAAAATGCACCAGAAGACCAGTAAGGACCAGTCAGAGAGACCTAAGCCTAAGCCACAGACAGATAGGCATCTCTCACAGAGCCCCAGCCCCTACGAGAGAGGCCCGCGGGACCACAAACATGTAGTGTGAAACTGAACCGTCCACACCCATCCAAGGAGAGACATGGACCAAGGCCAGGATCCTCGACAAGGAGTCAATTGAAAGATCCAACTTCCAGAGGAACCCTAAACTGCCTCCTACAAGAAGGAGCGCACCTCTAAAGTCCGTAGACTTTGTGACCTAGCAATAGCCTCAAACCCAAGAGTCACGAAGAACTCCTGAACAGTCTAAGATACAGCACCCAAATGGATGGCAAATGGATCGCAAGGAAATCTCTTAGGCAAGCAGCAACACGTGTTATACAGAAAGGAAGGGTAGCAATCAACCCCCGAAGGCAAATGATAACCCTGGGTCTTGCTCGCCATCTCAGAAAGTTAACGTAAGGCACCGCCCACAAAACCCCTAATGGAACATCGAGGATAAATAGACAACTACCTGACCCCAGAAGGGCGGCCCTCCACAGAAGGCAGGGAGCCCCTGCACACCACTTCTTTGAGTAACACAACTCGGAATAGGAGGAAGAAAAACATGCCCGCGCATCCAGACCAAACGATCCACCAAAGGCGGGAAGCAATGAGACTCTGACACCGCAAGAAAATGCTTAATAGGCTAAAGAATTAGCGTCCGGAAAAACAGTTAAAATTCTAATCTGTAATCACTCGGTACACCCGACCACAAAGGTCACACACATCTCCCAACTTCCAAAGAATGAAAATAATGGTTTTGAGTCCCCAGGGACCTGAAGAACCATGATGTTGTCTGCAAAAACATATCCGTATCCCAGACGAGTAACCCGAACGAACCAACCAACCTTAGCTTGGCACTCGCAACCCTCCGTCCGGAGGGGTTGTATATAAACAACAGGCTTCATACTTCGGTAGGATCCGAGCCCGGAGTCCATAGAATAGGCAAAGAGACATTCAGAATCCAACAGAATTTAATCAGCACCACAAAAGGTGACATAAACCCTGTTAACAGTCGAAAAAGCGTCCGACCAGTACCAGCCCGGTAGAAGGATACTCCTGAACTGCTCAAGGTCCAAGAAAATTTGTTTAGAAGGATCGATAAATTAACTAGAAAACATAAATCTAATATTCAACAAGTGCACAACTTCCGAAGGAGTGCCCACGCGACCACTAGTCACAAGTATCGGTACCAAAGAAAAACGTTCATAAAATGAAAATCTAACAGACATGAGCTTAAGGAAAACAAACACATCCATCTGGATCAAAAAATAAAATGAAGGCAGCACCCATCGAGTGAATGCCTAAGGTGAATGAAAATGACAACGGACCAGCCAAATAGAAGCCCCAATCACCCAAGCTCATAACTGGAACCGAAAACATTAAGAAAAAATTAAAAAAATGGAGACGTCAAGGCGATTGGCTTCATCCCCAAACGTCATATCCATTTTGCCATCCAGCTTCTAAGGCCTCGGATCCCTCGGCCCACTAGGACTGGGATCCTCCAACATTGCCAAAACATGTCTTAAAAGAACACAAAGGCAAGCCAACCTATAACGGAAGGCAAAATCATCCCTTGTCGGATGTACTAAAGACCCTGGCCCCTCAGGGGTCAACGCTTCCCCAGAAGGCCGAATTGAATTGGGCGATCACACACTCGACGGGCCTTGGCTAACAGAACACAGACAGTATCTTAGAAATCCTTCACTTGGGAGATATGAGTCAACGCCATAGAAATGGCCATGCGGAACTGTGTCGTAACCTCTGGAGGAAAACAAGCCACCCTACGGAGAAGTAAAGGCCATAGGGACACCTGCATGCGTAGCCGGGAAGGGGTCTGGGGCACGCGCCTCACGGGTCATAGGAACCTTGGAGGCCGATGGCTCAACACACTCTAAGCTCCCCGATTCGGGAGAAGCTTACTCTAGAACGGCAATCGGAACATAACTGGATGGGCATTGATTACCCGGGCCATTTCATATTCATCACAAGATTCATTCTCCGTATCGGAGGCATCCGTGTCTCGCATACCAGAATCCTCCATAATCTTGGGATTACAAAAATGACAAAAACTAACTGGTACCCGTTGATAAACAAAGAAAAACAGGGCAGCTGCACTCAAACTGGAATAATTATTATAAGAAAAAACGGGTGCTACCTAGAAAAATGTATTTTAACAAACATGGCAAGAAAGTAGATTCCCCAAAATAAGGGGTTTCCAAAAGTCTAGGCTAAACCAGCACAACCGTAAGTAATGAAAACTCAAGAAACATAAGTGTCATAATAAAACATCCTTTAATAAATCACACATAATAATACATCACAAACATACCACATTCATACATGGGATCCCAGTAAATAAAAGTCAATGGGCTGAGAGAGAACATCTGGTGCACCAGGGCGAACTGGATAGATATATGTTAACCAATGGTGTTAAATATTTGTAATCCACAAAGGAAATAGTTCTATATCTTAAAAGTCCCCAAAGTGCCGCTCAGCCGAACTAGCCGGACCAAACCCTCGACCCAGGAACGTGATCAAATCACTTTCAAAGCATACCTTAGAAGCCGTGCGTGTATATAATATTCACAGGTGCAGGAGCTGTCATGACCTTCTTAGCAACGAATGGGAAACAAAGGCGCCAACGTCAAAATCTTCAATGCTTAAGTGGTACGTGGTCTTCCAGGGCAGGTCGGGGCTAGCCGGGATCCAATGCTGCGGTGAACAGAAAAGCTGCAAAGCACCAACCTGATTTGATCACGTTCCTGGGTCGAGGGCTTGGTCCAGCTAGTTCGGCTGAGCGGCACTTTGGGGACTTTTAAGATATAGAACTATTTCCTTTGTGGATTACAAATATTTAACACCATTGGTTAACATATATCCATCCAGTTCGCCCTGGTGCACCAGAAGTTCTCTCTCAGCACATTGACTTTTATTTACTGGGATCCCATGTATGAATGTGGTATGTTTGTGACATGTGTGATTTATTAAAGGATGTTTTATTATGACACTTATGTTTCTTGAGTTTTCATTACTTACGGTTGTGATGGTTTAGCCTAGACTTTTGGAAACCCCTTATTTTGGGGAATCTACTTTCTTGCCATGTTTGTTAAGGTACCCCTTGATACCCCCAACGGCTGGGACACTCACCACCTCTTGTGAACCAGACAACACACCAGCTAGACTCTCTCGGTCGCACACGGAAGTGAAAAACAACGAAACCACACCAGTCACGAGATACACCGTGCCAGTCACAAAAAGGGCGCGCAATCTGAGAGACCGCGTCTTTAAAAGAAGGCCCTTATATTCCGTAAGGGCTGTGAGCCTAGGTATTGCTACACCTTTGTAGATAGAACCATATAACAAACCTGATTTAAGCCCCCCCTGTTGAAAAACCCCCTCAGGAGATATTAACCCATGATTCCTTACTAAGATAAAAGCCCACATGAACTAGCAGTCTCCTGTTGTGAAAACCAAATACAAAAGCATGTGATAAGAGGCTGTCTATAGTGGCTTAGAAACAGGCAGAGCTTTAGAGTTTTAAATGTTATAAAGTATATTAATATAACAATTGGTTGTGTAAAGCTGGGGAACGGGTAGTAAAGGTGATGTCTATCTTTTTAAAACAATAACAAGTTTAGTGTAGACTGTCCCTTTAATTTTGGTCTACAATAAAAATATAGAAGGAAAAGAGGTACGGCGTGCGGCTGCACTGACCCGGAACCGGAACCGCAGATACACCTCAGGGTTATCCAATGATAGAGCAGAAACTCCGGAGTGCCGTAGCCAGGGGGATTAAGCCCAAAGTAGATACAAGCAGGAGAAAAAGGCAGGCACTACTCGGGGGTTTAAAAAACAAAGACTTTTATTGATAAACATAGGCCCAACAAAAGAAAAAAAGGCTTAAAAATTACCAACAGCAATACAGCAGATAGAATGACACAGAGGGACAGACGGTTGACGCGTTTCGCGCCCCCTAGTGGCGCTTAATCATAGGCCTATGATTAAGCGCCACTAGGGGGCGCGAAACGCATCAGGCCGTCTGTCCCTCTGTGTCATTCTATCTGCTGTATTGCTGTTGGTAATTTTTAAGCCTTTTTTTCTTTTGTTGGGCATGTTTATCAATAAAAGTCTTTGTTTTTTAAACCCCCGAGTAGTGCCTGCCTTTTTCTCCTGCTAATAAAAATATAGACTATAAAACAATGGCCAGAGTGTGATGAATCAGATACAATTTATCCGACTATTATTAATTCTTGGAAAGTAAATAAGAAATAAGTTGACACCCAATGATTTTTTCTGCAGATCTTACAACTACAAGTTTCTCCTTTAGTGATAATGTAGCAGAGCTGTACCAGGTTAAAATAGAGGTTGATAAAACTGATTTGATGATGGCTGAATAAAAACAAGTCTTTGAAACAGGTCAATTTTAATATATAAAACAATATATTTTAGTAAAACAAATATGCATCTAAAATATTCATTTTTAAATGTTTAATAATTCATATATATTGTTCATTTCTGAAAAAAACACACAAAGCTTTTTAGGAGGGACATTAAGGGGATATGATTCATTATTCAGATAGAGCATGCGATTTTAAACAACTTTCTAATTTACTTCTATTATAATTTTTTCTTCATTCTCTTGATATCCTTTGTTGAAAAGCAGGGATGTAAGCTTAGGAGCCGGACAAATTCTGGAGCACTATATGGCAACAGTTTTGCAAGAATGTTATCCATTTGCAAGAGCACTAGATGGCAGTACTATTTTCTGCCATGTAATGCCTACACTATGTATCTCTTCAACACAGAATATCATGGGAACAAAAATTTGATAATAGAAGTAAATTGGAAACTTTTTTAAAATGGTATTCACAGCAAAGACTAGCCAGATAATAACACATCAATTGCTGTAAAATTTTCAGCTCTATTAAGTAATGGAAATCCTTGGTTAAGTGCCCGTTATAACTCCTCTGCTCATTGACGTGCAGTGACTTCAGAGGCTGGTGAGGCACTGGCTATGATATGCCTGAGAAACTCCTATATGAACACAATATAGGTAGCTTAAAATTTCCGATTAAATTGGCAGGTTGCACAATGACGATTAGCCTTCATTTTTACTCATTCAACGCAAATGAGAAAATATAGTGCATGGTCTAGTGCAGAACTTTTTTTGCTTTCTGTGATGAGATTGAAACTTTTTCTGCAGGTCACTTTGAAATTAAATTAAGTTGTAAAATTAGACAGTTACACTAATGCAGTGTTTCTCAAACTGGGCCCTCAAGTAACAGGCCAGGTTTTTATTATAGCTGAACTAGAGCACAGGTGAAATAAGTTGATGGGTGAAAGCAAGTTAGTAACCATGGTTACTGATCAGCTGATTATTTCACATGTGCTCTAGTTTAGCTATATGAAAACCTGGCCTGTTTGGGGTACTTGAGGATCGTCGTTGAGAAACACTGCACTAAAGCACCAGCTCATCTGTAATGTGTTGATTACCTGGAGAATAATGCAGTTTTTAAAGTTTGATACACAGGGATGACACTAAAGTATGAAGTATGTATGAGCAATCCAGTATTTTTCAGTAAAAATGTAATTCACCACTCTGGCCATTACATGGTGATGTTGGACTTGGAGTGAGTTGGAGGCTTGAGGGTGCAAACCTCCAACTTACTCCAAGTCTAAGAAAATGTAAAAAAAAGGATATACTGGAACATTGTGGTATAAGTGCCTGAGTGGCACTGCAGTAGTTGCTGCCTTATGTAAGGGGCCCAGGTCTGACTGAAAACTCTACATAAGTGCCATAAAATTGCCATTATCATTTTTTTTATTTTATTTTCTTGGACTTGGAGTGAGTTGGAGTCTTGAGGCGCACACAAGGACACACACAGTGACACCCACACACACACAGGGGGCACACACACGCAGACATACACAGTGACACCCACCCACACAGGGGGCACACAAGGACACACCCACCCACCCACACACACAGGGGGCACACAAGGACATGCACACAGAAGGCACACAAGGACACACACACACAGTCATACACACAAGGACACACACACACACAAGGACACACACACACACAGACATACACACAAGGACACACACACACACACACACAAGGACACACACACACAAGGACACACACACACAGACATACACACACACACACAGACATACAAACAGGGACACACACATGATTAAGGACAGATGTCCGAAACGTTGTAACTTTGTGGCTTAAATAAATCTTTTATATGGTGCTGCTGTATTCTGGATTTTTACTGTTTATGGTGGGGTTTTGGTATAGACCCTAGCAGCTTGCACGGATTGACTCCACTGAGTGCTGAACTGCTATTTTTGGATTTGAGACATACACACAGGGACACACACAAACATACACACAGCGGGCACACAAGGACACACAGACATACACACAATGAAACCCACCCACACACACAGGGGGCACACAAGGACACACACAGTGACACCCACCCACGGGGGGCACACAAGGACACACAGTGACACCCACCCACACACACAGGGGGCACACAAGGACACACACAGTGACACCCACCCACACACACAGGGGGCACACAAGGACACACACACAGTGACACCCACAGGGGGCACACAAGGACACACACACAGTGACACCCACAGGGGACACACCCAAACAGACATACACACTGTAACACCCACCCACGGGGCACACAAGGACACCCACCCACACAGGGGGCACACAAGGACACCCACCCACACAGGGGGCACACAAGGACATCCACCAACCCACACAAGGACATCCACCAACCCACCCACACAGGGGGCACACAAGGACACCCACACAGTGACACCCACCCACACACACAGGGGGCACACAAGGACACACACAGTGACACCCACCCACACACAGGGGGGCACACAAGGACACACACAGTGACACCCACCCACACACAGGGGGGCACACAAGGACACACAGACATACAGTGACACTCACCCACACACACAGGAGGCACACAGTGACACCCACCCACACAGGGAGCACACAGTGACACCCACCCACACAGGGGGCACACATTGACACCCACCCACACACACAGGGGGCACACAAGGACACACACACAGTGACACCCACCCACACACACAGGGGGCACACAAGGGCACCACACACACACACAGTGACACCCACCCACACACGGGACACAGTGACACCCACCCACACACACAGGGGGCACACAAGGACACAAACACACAGGGGGCACACAAGGACACACACAGTGACACCCACCCACACACGGGGGGCACACAAGGACACACACAGACATACACACAGTGACACACCCACACACAGATTTTTTTTTAGCCCCCCCTAAAGACTCCTGCAAAGACCCCACATCACTCCCTAAAGAGTCCTGCAAATACAAATTGAAGCATTGACCAATAAACCCCTTATCTGCAGTTCATAAAAAAGTCTCATTTGCATCCTTTATTTCCTAACACATCATTCCAAGTGCTATTATGTTATGTTTAGAGCCCTGGGCCCTGCTATATTTACAAACACAGATTGACACTGCTAAAAAAAAATCTTTACCTCCTCTTATTGAGAAGCAGCCATTTCACTGTCTGACACTGAAGCACATGCTCACACTGTTAACTGCAGCTCATCTTGTTTGTCGGGCTGAACGGTGCTCTTAAGCGCCATCTGCTGGCTGCCATCATTAAAAAGTCCAGCATTTAAAAAAAAATCACAGCTGGTGCCAATGCAAGTTGCAAACAACAAGAGTCCTGTACTTACAGACAGTTACAGGTGTCCTGCCGTCCACGGTCCTCCAGGTCCTTGGTTCAGGGCAGTCAGACTTCACTGCTCTGTGGTGTGGTCTGGCATGCACAGCACTAGTCACCTCACTAATAGGCACTAGACTAGACAGTGCCCATTAAACAAAATATATTTGGCAGACATAGCATTAAAAACTTTACAACACAACAAACTATGGGGTCAAAAATGCTTTGAATTGGATAAGGATTACATTACACCACTGTCTGACTGTTGAGTTCATTACCTGAGCCTGAGGTCAGACAGACTGACACACGTGGCTCCGGCTCGCTCCTTCACACACAGCTGACAGCTTGAGCTCCTTCTGGCTACTCTCTAGTCACTCAAGTCGTTTTGATGACCAACGTACAGGGCCAGCACAGCACTTTTACAACTAACTGAACAGTACACAAGCAATCAGTACAGACAGGGCAGGCACACACTGGCACTCAACAGCTCCCTCCTGTACCGTCTTCCCGCCTGATGTGTCACGCAACGTAAATCCGACTGGCGAGACACCACTGTGTGGCGCTAGCTCTAAGTGAGCTGAGAACTATATTCAGTATCCATGTTGCGCAATTAATGGAGGGCAGCGGAACGGCTCACTGCCTCCTTATTGCGCAACATGGATGCTGAATTTTATTGGCACAAACTAGGCAATATTAAAATGATTATGTTAGTAATCGCCGGACGGCGGGGGCATGGCCAAAAAAAAAAAAAAAAAAAAAAGA